>NW_027466476.1:11735000-11972500 GCF_050575085.1 Anarhichas minor
TTACGTTGGAAAAAGCAACCATGTCTCCTAGAAATGACGTATTTTCTCCCGGATTACGGTCGTTATAAACGTTGTGAATAGAAACAAAACAAAAATGTTTGGTTTTGTAAAAACATCATGGTTTGCCTTAAAATAAGAATGTTTGTTACCTTATCTAAGTCACGTAAAACCTTTAATGTAAAGTTACAATAATTCAACGCCGCCTCTTGTTTTCACGTGGGACACGAACGGCGGACTCCCAAACTTCAGCGGACTATTACTAGAAACACAACTTATGATAAATCAAAAAGAAAACATAATCCGGGAGGAAATGTGTTTGACGATGCAGGGAATGTGATTTTAAGAAGACCAGCTCTGGAAAGAGCTAGTACGTGAACCGTGAGTACTGTTTTCATATTCTCAATAAACATTTAGAATGATGGTGAAAACCAGCTGAAAGCGCTGGAGACATTCTTGTATTTTGACATTTTGGTGAAATAAACTGGTGACAAGTTACCTGCCTTTCTGCACCAACATTTGAATAATAAATACCTTAATAACTGTGATGAAAGAACCCTCCATCTGTAGATAATTAGTTCAGTTTTAGTACATCTTAGGTGTGACGTTAATGACTTATCTCCACATACACTGGTAGGCTTGGCGTGTTGTTCCATCTCAGTAACGTCGTCTTTGGTCCAAGTAAAGCCTCAGACAATGGCCTTTTGAATGTGACACCGTAGACCCAAATAAATGCTTTGCAGCATGCAGTTCCTTGTAATTTCGGACAGCTGCTGTTCTTATCGCAGCTCATTTTACCATTCACTCCGATGTTTCACTATTCTCACATTAGCCTCCTGACCGCAGTCTCCGTGTGGCGACGGGGGGCTTCAAGATGTTTTCAAATCTCCGCCACTAATGTCTTGCTGGGGAGTGGCCATCTGTTTTTTGCATCTCCCAGCGAAGCTGTGGCGGGGACGGGCTCCTGGCTCCTGGCTCCCGCCTTCACTCGTGCTTCTGTTGGAGGGTAATAATGTGTGCCTGGTTCTGGGAGCCCAACTGGTGTCCATGAGTTTGTCCTTTACCGCCACTCATCCTTGTCCCAGTCACGCCACAGCGAGGGCAGAGAGCCATGCCGTGATGGAGTGGACTTCAGGGGGGGGGGCTGCTTTTCATCGCTGAGAGGGGATTCTGCTGCAGCCAAAGTGGAGTTCTCTCTCTCCACGCTGCAGCATGTTGTTACACATGCATCTTCTCTCCGGTTTGTAATGTTACATTTTAGGCTCTTATCACGACGCTCTCATCCAAAGGGACTTATTCAGATCATGATCACGCAGAGAGTCCATCGAGCTTTAGTGGGCATTAACACAGTCAACACTGTTTTTTGATGAGCTGCAGGAGTAAACACATCCATGCATCTGGCTAAAAAACTACATCCACTAGGAAGAGTTCGTCCACTCTCAACTAGCGGTGCTAGCAGAGCTAACAGTGTTTACCTGAGGGGGAAAGCGGCGGGTTATTATCTGGTCTGTACCTTTGAAACTAAGTTTCACTTCGATGCCTTTAAACTTTCTTTTTGTTTGGGACATAATGCTTAAAGAAATCTTTCAAAAGTATAAAGCAATGTGATTTGCTTTCTTGTGATTCAATCACAATCTTCAAGGACAAATTACAGTGTATATAGTCACAGCTTAAGTTAGCTAATGTTAGCAAAACGCTATTTTGCTAACACGTAGCTCCATCAAGAGGAGTTAGCCTAACGTCAGATCAACGTCAGTCAAGTTAGCTTCCTCCTTGTTTCTGTGGGAACATTAGGACAGATTTATTTGGTTGGTTGCTCACATTTTTAAGATGAACTAACTTATTGTTAGCTAAAAAAGTTCAAGGCTAGCGCTACTTTGTTTATATTATTTAATGCTACGTGACACCTCGAAGTAGCTTCTGGTGTTTCTTTTATTTATTTACACAATTTATCTTGTCGTGTAAATGTGTCTATACAATTTGCAAATCTGACATGATGATTTATTTGTATTTATTTGTGTAGATTTATGGTGATGTCGGCCCATCCAAGCATCCACAGATCCTACAACATTCTCACTGTAAGTACATTAATGTGGCAACAATAGCTTGTTAGCATGCTAACACGCTAGCCAGATTTGACATTTTGTTACCGTGAGAAGTTGTCTCTCCATTTTATATCCGTCCCACGTTGTTTTCTGGTGTGCAATGAGCAACACAGCGTTGCAGTTTGTGAAGCTACAGTTATTATACTATACTCTACCCCCCTTCATTCTGAATGCTTTCTCCAATTGCATCCCTGTGATATTAAAATTACAATAAATAACGCAGCTCTACGTAAAAATAAAACAGGAGAAATACCTGAAAGAAAGCGTACAAGAATCTGTTTAATTTCAGACAGTAACGGAGCAAATGGAGGAGGAGAAAGTGAAGAAGTGATTTGGGTTTTTATCTCACTCTCCACTTCTATTAACCACAATCAGTCATTAGGCTATTATTGCAACTATTATGACGTTTGCGAAGGAGACGGTGGACTTTTTATTTCAGTTTTATCAGCCAGGTGATTGGGTTTGCCCTTAACTTCTGGTTCATCTGGCCGGTCACATAACAGAAAAAGTAGTTCCCAAGTCAATCAAGCCGTCAATGGAGCAAAGTCAGGACTTCCTCTCAGGCCCTTTCGCTTTCTGCAAATGTGCTGATTTTGACACTGAGCCATTAAAGGGGTGACTCGAGCCATAGATCAGGGTAATTGTGGCATTAGGCAGCAAATTGGAGCTAAAATAACCAGATGCGGGGGCAGATAGCCGCGTCTCACTCCAGCGACGGTGATCCCGTCAAGTTCAAGGAGAGTTCAAGCGTAGAGAGAGAGGAGATACTGTAACCCCGCCAGGTCCGAAGCGCGCAGCCTCCTCCAGAAATTATCTTCACAAATATACGATTTCCGAAGGGTGTAATTGTCTTCACGCTTATGGTCATTCATGCCTCATTTCATTTTTCCATAAGTCTATATTTTCCTTGGCCTATTACAAGGGTATGTTGCACCTAAGGCTGGAAGATGATCTCTTTTTTCTTTTTGTGCGCTTTTCTCTGAAAACTCCTGTCAATATGGATTGTAAGAGATGGCGGTCGTGTAAAGTTTTATGATAGCAATAAAGAGCCGCAGCACCGCCCACCATCAACCCCCTCCACCCACCATTTCCCATCCAATCCCACATCCCTGCACCCTTAACTGAGAGAGAAACATGGGATCTGACACCGGCCATTAGGGGACTATAGTCCACTGAGTCTCACCTCTGACATCAATCGTCACTATGTTTCCTGGTGTGTACTTGTGTTTTTTGAACATGACCTCTGACAGGAAATCATTGCAACATGTATTACAGCGTGTTACTGCCGTGGTGAGGACTCAGTCCGCTTCATAATGAAAAGATGCTTTTGTTATTTGGAGGAAGCTGTTTGCTTTGTTTAGCTTGCTGATGAAAATGCATGCGAGAAGAAATTATTTTCTTACGTGGCTTTATTGATTATTTCCACAACAACAGGAAATGCATGCAAAACTATCACTTTAAAAAACATCATGTTTTTCATGCAAAGCTACATTTTGGGATTTTTTCAATACTTAGAATGTAGGAATGCAATTTAGAAAAACAACAAAATGATGGAAGAACCCTTACATGCAATTTGAGGTTATTTCTGCAACATAAAAAAACTCTGTGCATGAGTAGCTTCAGTGTTATCCATCTAAATTATGAGAATTTGTTTTCATTTTCTGCTTGATTACATTTGTTTTAACTTGCGTCACCCAACAAATCTCACGTTGCTGTCACTTGATAACGGTTTTAAGACAATCCCAAAGAATCATCCTTTTAAGTTGCATCACTTCATTAGCTTCCACAATGGGACAACGAGTCCAATTACCCAGAATGCCCGTTCCTGCTCTCTGCGGCTCCGTCTCCGACCGTCTGTGCGAGGGGGCTGGCTCGTCGCCAGGGTGCATGCAGCGTGCTCCGCTCCACCGCAGCTCTCTGAAATCTTCCATTATTTCCCAATTTAATCGAGACGGCGTTTAAAGTTTTGCCGATTGGCTCTTACTGTGAGCAGCAAATTAAAGATGTTGATGAGAGGTTAAAAAGGAAAAATGGGATATTTTCATGTCAGTGTGAATTAAAATATTAACAACTACAACACTAAAACTAAATCCCAAATCTTGTCATCAGCCACTTTAACAAAAGGCCTTCAGAGGAAGACTGAACTTTTTACATGGAGGTGGGAGGAGGGCGATGGGGTGAGGGGTGGGGGGGTGTCCGTGGCTTTAGGCAATGACTAAAACACAATCAACCTTCTCCCCATCTCCTCATGCTGCCGTGGCCCTCAGCCCCCCCGCTAATTAAAGCGATACAACATCTCACAGGCCAGTGCGCACATCTAATGGGCTGGGTGAGGCCCTCCTGCCTCATGTACTCTCACTCTATACGACCACACACACACACACACACACGGCTACACAGATCATGAACCCAGCTTGGTCGCTCCGATCAAAGCCTCTTGTCCTGACCCCAACATGTAATGTGTGTCTGACCTTAAACAGGGGCCTTGTCACGACTTTTAGCTCACATCAGTCTATTACACTGATACAGAGGAACGAGTTCGTGGTGTCCAGTGGCTCTGAATGTGGGACATAACGAGACAGAAGAGATCATTCATTGTTTATTTTCTTAAATGGTTTGTATAGCTGAAGAGGTAGAGGTGAGGAAGTATATGGTTGCCGATAAAAATGAACTTTGATTGTAATTTTGGTTTCATTAATATCATTTTTCAACTTATCCAACCCTGAAGAGCAGCGCTTCAATCTTCCACTGAGGTTAAAATGCAGAAGTAAAAGAGTTTTGCACAACAAAAGCGGTTGCAGTATTACTCAACTCGATCTGCATCGCCAGGATCATGTGGGAAATACTAATTAAATTAAATTAAATTAAATAAAACAATACAGAAAAGACGTAATGCTAAAGTAAGACTCCCCCGACAAAAAAAAAGACGGAGAAAGAAACAAAATTAGAAAAGACAACAAACTAATAAGACCAACAGACAATGAAGAAGATGATATAGAAACATCATTTAAAGACAGTATAACAATATCAAAAGAAGACAAAAACTGTAGAGACTAAGAATATGAAGTAAGAAAGAGAAGGACATGCACTATAATAAGAGAAGCACAGAACAATGTAAGGACAGAGCACGAGATGAAACGCTGTCATGATGAAGATCTTAAAGAAAGAGAAAGAAAAGTTGGACACAAAGATGACGCAAAGAAAAAGTAAAGTCTTAAAGAAAGAAAGTAAAACAAGACAGACAACACCAGGAGAGAAAATACATAGAAATGCCTCTTAAACAAAGAGAAAAAAACACCAACAGCCAAGACAGACAGATAATATAAATATGAATACAAAGGAGGAGAAAGAAGAGGCAGTGAGAAGATAAACAGAGATACAATGATGGACTTCTGAGACGGAGAGAAAACAAAGAAGAGGCGAAGCAAACACTCATCAAGCAGCCTGTGTTTGGTCATTTGGAAACTCTTCTCCTTCTTCTTGGATGATGTTCCCTTGAACCCAGTGTGTGTGTGTGTGTGTGTGTGTGTGTGTGTGTGTGTGCGCACACACACATTGGCTGCCGCTGCTCGAGTCTCGCCTGCCAACATCAAAAATGAAGTGGTCAGCGGACAGCTTGGCTTGTCACGGGAAGCGGTAGGCAGCCATGCCACATGTAGCTCAGAGGACAGGCCAAGGAGGGGCGGGGGGGAGGGAATGGGGGGGGGTTCTGAGAGGGAATGGGGCAGAAAGTAAAGCATCTTCAACCCCCCCCCTAACCTGATCTCATCACGCCACATCTGTTGAAGTGAACCCGTGAGGCGGGGAAGGTGTCGTCATCCATTTTGATGAGCGTTACAGGTTTTCTGTGTACGTCTTAAATCTTACATCGGTTTGAACCCCCCCCCCCCCCCCCCTTTCTACATTAATAATGTAATAACAATGAGCTGATGCTTTTTACTTGACCGATCTGGTAACACTTCACAATAGTCCAGTAATAATGTCGCTTCACCTCATTCAAAGTGCACCGTACAAAAGCTAAACCTAAACCTAAACCTTTTATCTTGTTCTGCCGCCTCCAAGGGAACAAACACAGTCAGTTAATGCTGCATTACAGAGTGTCTTAGTAGCATACGTGCCACATAACTATATTCAATAACTTTTGTAGGGTAAACTCTTCTATATCACTCCTGTATCAAAATGTTTGGTTGTAGCCTTTGTAAAAGTTGTTCTTCATGCATTACGACTACAATTTAGTGTTTACTGCTTATTTTAACAAAACAACAAGTGAAAAACACGTTCCTGTCCAAACAAGACTACATGAAACATCTTATAATTTCAGTTTTCTGCAGAAATGCATCAGAGTTCCATTGAAAGGAATCCATATTTAAGTATTATATGTGTTGTAGCAGCCACAGCCATGTCTGTACGTCTAGGCTGCACTCAGACTCAGAGGGCTCCTGTAATTGGGGAGACAAAGAAAGAAGAGCTAGCGAGGTTTTAACAACCCCACGTCAGCAGGGCTCCATCAGCCGTGAAACCAAAGGGACCCAGTGATTTATCCGGTGGGGGGGGGGGGGAGGCAGCGAGGAATTATCCGGAAAGGTCATCCTCAATTTCTGTCCAGAAATGATCTTTTCCCACTATGTAATAAACATTTATCTGATCCCTTTATTGGCTTTATTAGATCTGACAGTTTAGTTAAGCCATTTCCAGCCGCCGCCACCGCGGGTCGTGACAGTTAACGTTGCGCAGAAAGTTCCATTGCCTAGGTTTGCATTCACAGGACTGAGGGGGGGGGGGGGGCAAGGACAGTGTAGGTCTGGGTTCTGGTGTCATTACCACTGTGAAACAAAAGGCTCTGCAGACCTGCTCATGCACATTTAGACGCCCATAAATATCCAGCAGCACAAGGCGGAGCAGAACGTCCAGACACTGCAGCCGACGGCGTGTCGAGTTTCAGGCTCTGAATGTCGACTGGGTGTCGTTAGTGTTAAAGCTGCACCTTCAAATAAGAGGTTTGACTAAATAGTGTAAACACCTGATGACAAAGGACTACATATGTGGCTCCAATTTGTTGAATCGCAACTCTAATTGATCGCATTAGTTCCAGCAATCACTACTTTTATACGTGAGTTTTAGAGCGAAATGCAACAACAAGCAGCTTTAATGCAGAATTAACTCAAATACAAAAAGCTGAATTAAAACTCAGCGTTGAAACTGCTCAGCCCTTAAAGCACAACATGTTGTATTATGAATAGAAAGTATTTAGAAATGTTTCATTTGTATTTAAGTACAGTAAGAGCAGGATCTCTTGAGTGTTATTAATCACTTTAGTCACTTTAGCTTAACTATACATTAAGAGTTAAATATGCTGGGAAGACTTAATTAATTAACTAACATCCAAACAACAGAACAGAAAACAGAATTGCTCCGCTCGCTATAATGCGACGCACAAACTGGTCTCAGGTTCAAATGAGGTTAGCTAGGTTTTCTGACTGACATTACATTTTCTTGTTTTTATATTTATACAAGACATATCTTAACAGTTAATGCAGGCACAGGATGGAAACTTGTCTTTTCTTAAACTATTCAAACAATCGTAAATACTTCTCCACCGCTGTAGCAAAGTTTGCGATGCGCTTGAGCCACTTTTAAGTCTTTTGTCACGTTCGACTTCCTCCCGTCTCGTCCCATCTCTGTAGAGGGACATTCCACTGTGCTGGAGGTAACTGAAGTGTCACAGGTTTGATTCTGACGTCGGTGTGTGATTTTAATCAGCCAGTGTGTTGTTGAATGAGCAGCCTGCACAGACCCAATATGCTGGTGGAAGTAATGAAGGTAACCCGCCATCTAGTGATTTAGCAGGTTCTGAATCCTTTAGAGACGCTGATAAACGCTTCCTCTAAAAGACGAGCCAGTCCTGCTGTTGACGCTCGCATCAGTATGCAGCGATAATGGCGGCGGTTTTGCAGAAGCAGTTGGGGTTGTAAACAACGTCTGTCATTCGGTTTAATAGACCCTGGTGGGCATTGTAATGGCTTTGCACCCGCTTTTCCACATTCACCGCACCGCAATGTGGAGAGTGAAGCGCCTGGAAGATCATTTCTTACCTTGAAAACAAGATTAAATAAACCTTTTATCTCCTCCGTGGCTCTATTTCTAAACGTCTTTGAAATGAGTTCTTATTTGTCTGTTTCAATGTTTCTGTGTTTGCTCAGCTGTCGTCGGAGGGTTTAAATCTGCAGCCGCCTCCCCCCCCCCCCCCCACCTTAAACCGATAAGAAGCACCACATACAGTATTCTCAGTCCTCCTCCAAATAATGACCAGCGCCGCTCACCCTCCTGTTTTAAAAAGAAGTGCTTCTTATTAGTGAGATTTATGAGGCCTCCACACCTCGTGGTGGACCAGCCACCTCAGAATTAGTCATTGGCATCCCAAGGTTAATTAGGTTGATCATGTCTTTAAATAGCAGGATCATCATTGCTCTTCTCTTTTTTTTCCGCCCTGGCTCTCTATACTCCCCCCCCCCCCTGGTTCCCTCTGCTGGATTTGCAGCACGACTGCTCATCGGCTGGGCTCCCATTCAGGAGCTGTCAGGTTTTTTTTTTTTTTTAAACCAAATCCTGGCTCCCAACGTGGGGCAGGCGGGCTAAGTTAGCGCGAAAGTGAAGTTGTCACTCAGAGACAGAGGAGGTGCGGTGCAGTGTGGGCCGGAGGAGCTAACGGTTTGCCCGCGCCTCGCCTCCAATCCAGACCATCTGTGGCCCCAGCTGGAGTGCCAGCGATGGTCTGGCACTTGTACCGCGCCATATTTACAGATCTAAACACAAATGGCTACTGCCTGATTGTTTCACGATTCATTAGTCAGACAAGCTCGGCTCCCGCGCCAGCCCAGCTGTTACAGAGTAAACCTTTGTCACTTAATAGGGCTGCTTATTGCCTCCCCCCCATCAAACGTATTGATCTGTGGCCTTCCTCCCTTTTTGCAGGTGAGGTGAGGTGGGGGGGGGGGGGGAGTGCGGGGGACGGGACGGGGGAGGAGACATGGTGACACGGTGGGGTCAAGAGGAATGTGCGGCAGGATTTATTAAAACGGGATCCAGCCGGGGGAAAAGAAAAAAGAAAAATCTACAATTGATTCTTCAGCAGGTTTTCCATATGACGTGGTGTTGTTCTGTCTTTGTGGTCTCTGGGGAACTTCACAGTTCATCTTGTACAGATGATTTCATCAAAATGTTCTCTTGATTTTGGTCAAATCTTTTAGCGTTTATTAATTTATTTTCCCCAGACGGGTTTAATTGCCAAATTTGCAACCTTGAGGATCAACAGACTGTTTATAAGAAGTGGTCGTAGTCATCGTGACGTCACCCATTGGTTTGTGGAGTGATGTTTTGAAGCCTTCGAGTTTGGCGTTTTGGCCGACGCCATCTTGGTTTTACGGCCGTTTGCCATCTTGGCTTTTTTGTAACCAGTGAACAGGAAGTGACCATATTAGGACTGAGGAGGAGTGACATAGAGACGCCGTATACTGGACTTTTATTAGCATAAATTATATCCCAGTACATTTGGATGCCAGGTTATTAATATGCCCTAATTTGTAGCTCATATAGGATCCTGTAGTTTATTAATTAAGCTGCTTTGCATGAGGTCAAAGTGTTAGGACACTCCTGTCCAAAGAACTTGTGTACTGTTTATGGTTTGGGTCCTTTAGTTCCAATGAAGGGAAATCTTAATGCTGCATTATTCGATATTTTAGACAATCGTGTGCTTCCAAGTTTATGGAAATGGTTTGATTTTATCCCTTAAAACATGAAAATGTCTGCGTGCACAAAGCCAGCTCCATGAAGAAATAATTTTCCCAGTTTGCTGTGGAAGAACTCGACTGTCCTCGACCGCATCTAATATTTAGCAGCCAAATCAAATTGTTTACGTGATATTCAACCTTTGTTTCCTATAGTATTAATGCTGTTAATACTTCTTTCTTTACAGGGCTTGTATAAAGGCGATAAAGTAGCCCATGAATATGAAAGATGAGTTTACAGATAATTACAACCCCTCCATGTGGAGGTTGATTTATGCAGTTTTTACACTCGTTGCCTTCCTGCTTTTTCACGGTACATTTTGTTTGTATGCCCTCTGGCGTTTCGAGAGCATAATGCCACGAACAGCGCTTTGAGCATGAGCGGCTCGCTCTACGGTGCCAGGTGCGAGCACAAACAAAGCTAAACGCTGAATATAGCAAATAACTGCAGCCAGGTTATGAAATCTGTTGGAAAAAACTGAAACCAGAGGAGATATAGCAGCATATCATCATATTAAATCACCATTAAAGGTACCTACAGCTCTTGGTACTCTCTGTTTTTGAGGTGAACGTCAGGTAATCGTAACTCGAGCTGAGAGCTTGTCGTGTAGCCGGAGTAAAGGCCCGACCGCTCCTGATCTAACCTTGTGTATCGCTGCAAAAATAAAAGCTGTCCTCAAACTTACGGAGCCATTCCTTAGAAGATAAAGAGAGGAGGGGGGGGGCTAAAATAAAAAGTCAATCCTCAGGTCAAGCGTTTTACTCTGGTAAGTGGAGAAAGGTGTATTGATTTCACATTAAGAGCACCAGCGACGGGCTCAAAGTAATTCACTGATCTGGACCTCGAAGACGAGCTCAGCTATTGGCTTTCTGCCATTTTCCATCCGGCTCAGTAGAATCTACGGCTGCGCGGCGTACGGCGGCCTAAACGCAGACATTGATCCCGAAAGCGTTGGTGAATTTGTCACAGCTGAGAAGAAATGAGACTTGTTTAGGGTTTGGAGGTGGAAGGGGTCGGGGGGGGGGATAACAATGGTGCAAAGAGGGTAACCCCAATGGAGCGATGAAGGTCCGATTATAACCGAAACTGTGACGTACTGACGTCCGTGCTGCAACATGCATGTGCAGACATCCTGTGTCTCTCTCTCTTTCTCTGTCTCTCTCTCTCTCTCCTTCTCTAACTCTCTCTCTCTCTCTCTCTCTGTGGCTGTCTCTTTCTCTGTCTATATCTCTCTCTTTCTCTGTCTCTCTCTCTCTCTCTCTCTCTGTGGCTGTGTCTCTTTCTCTCTGTCTATATCTCTCTCTTTCTCGCTCTCTTTCTCTCTCTCTGTGGCTCTGTCTCTCTCTCTCTGGCTGTGTCTCTCTCGCTTTGTCTATATCTCTCTCTCTCTCTCTCTACACTGAATGGTAGAATAAGCATTACACGTCTCAGAACTTTAAATAACTGATTTAATTAACGCGTTATTAGCTAATTAGCGCGTGTTGATTAATGCTCTATTAATTCTCCATGGACCTGATTGAATCCTCAATGGCTACATTGGACATTAAAGTGGCAAACGGTGTAATTAGTCGCCCGGGCTCCGGTGGGTTTTGCAGCTGTGCGGAGTTAAGATGATTTTACAAATCAAACTTTCGTATTGTGACGTTCTTCTGGTTGTACTTTTCTGTTGTTTAATGGAGTTATTGTACGGTGTGAACTTTATCTGTCTTTGTGGGTCTTCGTCATATATGTTTTAGCACAAGTAAAAGTATTTAAATAACTTGCTTAAGTCACAATAACAATACTAAACCATCCAATATATTTTAATAATTCAAAAAATATATTAAAGTGCAATATTTCCTGTACATCTTGAATGTAGAAGAGAAGGAGTACAAAGTAAGATAGAATGGGAACTCTCAGGTTAAGTACAAGTACCCCCAAAAAAGCTCTCAAGTACTGTACTGTACTGTACATGTGTATTACATGTCAGTGTCGGTATGTGTGTATAAGACAAGGTGTTTATGCAAATGTGGGTTTGCATATGTGCAGGTGTGTTTGTGCATGTATCCCTATGTGTGTGTATGTGTTACCGTGTTGCTTTTCTGCATACACACACACACACACACACACACACACAGACAGCTCCGGCTTTGTGCAGCTGCCGCCCCTCAGAGAGGCGTGCTGGGGCAGCGTGAGCCTCCAGTGCATCTATCATCGCGCTGACAGGGCTGCCGTCCCCACACACTGTTCAAAGTGAGATCTTCAGTATGGCTGCTTAGCAAATAATTGATGGGGTGCTTCCCGAGTTTTTAAGGGAGAGGAGAGCGGTTCGACGGCAGGCCGGCGACGAGCACTTTTAAAGTGACGCGTGAATCACTCTTTCATGACCCATAAAGCCATCTGGAATAACAAAGCACCGACTACCGTTTGGGTCTTGATTCAGAGTTTCAGGGACTCACCGGTGGAGTTGCTCTTTTTTATTCTAAGCAACGACGTCCTGTCCCTGACTCCCCGGTTGTTTAATTTTTCTTCTCTTTCCATTGTTTCTCATCTTTTTTTATGTCTAAACAAGGTTAGAAAGAAGTTATGTTTGTACTTCCATTTGTTAGCAAAATATCTAGAAATACAGTAAATGTCTGTAATTGAAAAATATCCAAAAGCTTCAATTTGGTCGAAAACTTTGGGATTTCTGCTCCTAAATGCTTTTTCTATTTTTGATTATAGAAGTCTATGAGAAAATGACTCTACTTCTCTCTTGATTTATTACCTCAGTAAACATTGTAAACATGAGTTTATGGTCTCAATCTCTAGTTTCAAGTCTTCTTCAATACAGCATGATGTTGATTTAGTAACTTATGGTCCATTTAGAGTCAAACAGACCATAAAGCAGGGGATGCTTTAGGGCGGGGCTACACGGTGATTGACAGGTCGCTACCAGAGACGAATACAGCGTCTCTACGTCACTCCTCCTCAGTCCAAATATGGTCACTTCCATTCATTGGTTGCAAAAAACAACAAGATGGCGACGGCCGTAATCCAAGATGGCGACTGCGAAATTGCCAAACTAACTAGCTTCAAAACATCAGTCCACAAACCAATGGGTGACGTCACAACGACTACGTCCACTTCTTATAAACAGTCTATGAACATAACATGTAGAATTTTAAAAATGCACTAAAATGTCAAGATTAGATCAACAACACGACTAAACGCACATATACTTTATTTCTTAGCTTTAAAAAGTGGTTTGGGGGGTTTAGTTACTTTTCAAAGTATTAACTGGTTTGAAAATCAATGGATCTAAACTGGTCACAAGTTGCAACATGCAGATCCCAAAACGTTCTTTGGGTGCCGTTCCAGTAAATCCTCTTGGCGTGACACCTGTATGGACAGAACATAGTGAACAGCGAAGTGTGATGCCTGCAACGTCTGCGTGCCGCCTTTCCACTTCCTGTTATTGTCCAGCGTGTTTGAATGGCGTCTGGAGCCCACTGCACCTTCCCAGCAGATGGACCGCAAATATGGCCTCTGATTTATCTGGCCACTGATTAACTGTGAGAAAACAACACTCCACCAAATGTGTATGTGTACGTGTGTGGTGGGCGGCGGTGGTTGGGGAGGACGCTAATATATTCATGAAAATGTATTCATAAAAAATGATAATTGTGATCGAACCCCCCCCCCCTCCTCCTCCGTGGCTCGGAGGATGAGTCAATAAAAAAAAAAAAGCAGGCGAAATTGACAGGCGCCTGTTATATGGACAGCACTTGCAATAACAGATGGGGGGGCAGAGGGATGGACCGAGCACGGGCTCCTGATTGATCACACCAAAGTGGGTGAGTGTTAAAATGTTACGCAACAAGCTTTCTTTTTTTATTTATTTCTTTCCTTTGCACTGCTTCATCATACATGATTCTTCCCCAGTGAGAGGAGTATTTAGTTAAGTCTATTTTCAGGATGTTTAACACTTTGTCTCTTGTAACGTTAACGGTTAATCTGAGGTCCACTACCTTTAAGTGCAGCTCAAAATGTAAATATTAACGTGTATGAACTGACAAAGGTTCGTACTTGGAGATGAGTTTGGACTCTTTCCTCCACAAAGTTTTGTTTGTTTTGTTTTTTTCTCTCCGCTCGTCAGACTTCAGCTCCCTCGTTGTGTGAGCGTTAAGCGGCGAGTTGGACAAGACTCAGACATAGATGAATGTCAGCCATTATCGTGGGCGGCCATTTGTGCTGGTATTTGACTCACTAATGATCGTCTTCCAGGCAGGGTTCATCAGCCTCTCACTCACACACACACACAGATTCAAACTTGGGGCTAATTTGTCCCTCTAGTTTATTATTTCACAATAACAAATGCACTCCCCCCCAGTTTGCCTTTTAAAGCACTCAGTCAACATATATGTGTGTGTTTTTTTGTGGAGGGAGTTTGGCAACAGGTTTTCTCGGTGTTGGAGGCATGAGATCTGTCCTGGTTGTGGACTCCTGGCCTTGTCGGACCCCCCTGCTGGCAGGCCCACCTGGACTCGGCACCTGCTTCTGTCACTGGACATGGCAGGGTGACGAGCGTTGAGAGGAGGGCATTTGTTTATTCGCAAAGTGCCTTTAGGAATAAATCATCTCAGGCTGCACAGGGGACGGATCTTTGTGTGAGAATGAAACCGTCTTTTCAAACGATACCACAAAACGTTTTAGTGGGTCGGACTTTTATTTTGTTTTAGAAGCAGAGCTAAATGTGAACTTAGATGTGTGGAGACGAATAACCAAACTAAACTAATGGTATCTTGAAATGCACTTTTCTTCACTTTATTCATTCGTGTTCAAGGTCTGCATGGAAGCATTGGTCTCAACTTAAAGCAGCAGTAACTGATTGTTTTAGCCACTGGAGAGCAGCAGAACAAACACATTATCACCTCATAAAATTGATTGAAAGTTTCCCATTTAAACATCCAGCAGACATGGAACAACATCAGCATTCATATGAAGTAGTGTTTCTGTCCACTTGATCAATTTAAGTCCAAAATTCACTCGTCTCTGAACTCTGATTTAGTCTCCAACAAATCTAAAAATGTAAAAGCTGTAAAACCTTCGACACATGCTGTCTATCAACCCAATCTCATGGGAAGCCTGTCAACCTTTTGTTCTTTGGGTATTGGCTGATCAAGTCTCCTGCTCATCATTTGGGGCTACACCCATTGACGACGTCTTCAGCCCAACCAGTATTGGTGGACCACAGTGAGCCTTTTGTGTTGCCTCTGCCTTTTCTACTGTGTGTATCTTTAAGGTTTTACCCAAACAATGACATTTAAGGATCCAGAGGAGCTCTATGTGTTACTTTTTTCTGTGGAAGAACAAAGACACCAAACAACCGCTCTGATGTAGTGTTTCCCCTCATACTTTTAAACTCAAAGTAACAAGTATAATCTCCATCTGTACTATTATGTACCGATTTTTGCACTATCAATAACGTTTTTCTAAATGCGGGAAAACCTACGGAAATTGGCAATTCCCATCGGCAATTGTTCTGGTGTGTCCCCTTCAGAAGACAGGGTTAGTAAACTGTAGACAGCAGCATGGAGGCCAGTGAAGATGATACGGTAGCCGTTATTCCATTCACATATTTTAAAGTATCGCATTAGAAAACGGCAAAATCCGATAAAACTTCCTCAACAGCGAAACAACGTTTTTCCGCCCGATTGAGGTGTTTCTTTTTTCTTTGTCGAAAAAGAGTTGATGCTCAAAATGGATTATGGAAACTTTGCCGAATAAGTAGTTCTGACATCGCCAACATTTAACTCATATTACTGATCAGCTGTTTAAGCTGTCGGCGTCTTCCCGCATACTCCCAGAAATGGGCGTTAAAAGAACAATTAAAACTTTCCCAATTGAAAAAATCCTACAGACCTCTACTTCTTCTACTCCTTTTATTGGCAGATTGCAGTCATACATGGCGCAAATTTCTGACCAAACTACGCTACTAAACCAGTTGATTAAAACGCACCTGATTCACATTTTTTTTTATATCTGTTTCTTATTCAATCTCTCCTCAAAATTGGTGCAGACGAATTCAGAACGATGCTCGAGCGCTGCTCGGATGGAATTTGTGGATTTGTTTTGAATTCTACAAGTTCTACGTGTTCGTTTGTGGAATTTGTAGCGCCGGAAAAAGAGGCAAAAATGAGTCGGTCGTCATGTTTCCATCACTGCCAATCGGAGCCGGAGCTGAAAATAATCCTGTGACTACTGCAGAGTCATTTGTCCCGGGATTGAATGTCGATTTAAACCTTTCCCAATAAAGACAAAAGCCAGATGTTAGTAGCTGTTAGTGGATTTTTTTTGGTCCATCGGGAAAAGGGGCTTTAGTGTGACAACAGAAAACTACCGTGTATTAAAAACAAATTAAGCAGCTGATCACAGCAAAGTCTTTGGGTAGTTCAAACTCAAGCTGGTTCTTAATGACGGCAATAACAAGAGTTATAACATTGATGGTAGCTGTAACATTGCTCTCAATAGTAAATCACCATGTTGCCATGTGTTGCCCACCAGACACTGGTGGAGATGAGGGGAGTAAAGGGGGAGGGGGGGGGGGGGGGAGTTGGCAGCTCTGTCTGAGCCCTTCAGTAAGGTCAGCTCGCTCGCCCCACTCCAAAATATCCCTGGGAGAAAAAGAGAGAGAGAGAGAGAAGGGGAAGTACATTATACCTAATGATGCCTCGCCAAGAGTTGCTGAGTGTTGTGCATCGGGCGAGAGACGGGGGAGATGTACGGCCAGGACCCAGGAGGTGAGAGAGAGAGAGAGAGAGAGAGAGAGAGAGAGAGTTGGTGAACCCGAGTGTGAGTCCATGAAAGTCGGCCTGACTGCTCTGTCTGTACACGTGAACACGCCAGAGACTGACTGAAAATGGCTTTTCTTCATGAATGTTTTTGCATCAAAGTCACTGCCAATATTTTTGGAAAAATATTCTCAGATTTTCTCTCATGTCGGGTCAAAAAAAACAACATGTCACTGATTTGGATTCAGACGTTGATGTCGATGTATTTGAAAACAACATTTTCTTCTGTTTTTAGCACCGCGTCCGCAATAAACTGAGATTTTTACATCCCTGAAAATAAAAAAGAATGTCAATGAATATGTTTTCATGTTGTGACATTCATGAAACAGATTTTATTCATTCAAAATATCATTTAACAGGTGTGTTTTGAATCTGATTGAATCAGTCTGGGAGGTGTCTGTGTTTTCATCTTACAACTTTAACCCTTTATCAGCATGCTTACATTTCATGAAAGTAACATTTTGGTCGCCTAAAATTATCTTATTCAGCAATAGTTGTACTTAGCTCTGTACCTCTCGTGTCATTTCTGGTTCCAAAAAACCAAGATGGCGACGGCCAAAATGCCAAACTCGAGGCTTCAAAACCATAGTCCACAAACCAATGGGTGACGTCACGGTGACTACATCCACTTCTTATATTCAGTCTATGGATCTGACACGGCGAGGGTTAATGTTTGGTTGGTTTAGGCGCAAAACAACTTGGTTCATGGTTCAAAGAAACCGACGTTGACTTTCGTTAGGAAACAGGAAGTAAACAGCTGGTAGCTGCTATAACAGCGTCACACTACGTCCTCCTTTGCTCCAGGCAGACATCCTTCTGTAAATCCTATAGAGGACTTTGTCACTTCTACTTAAACTTACGATGTTTTTCGGTATTGACTGGAAATGATTGATGCTGTCGGTTTTTTAGGGAGGTCAGTCTTATACACACATAGCTGACTGAGAGCACCTCAGCAGCGCTCCAACACAATTGAGATACATGAACAAATATGAATATTTAATATTTAAGTGTTAATATTAATTATTCATCAAACCGGCACTTTGCAAATGGATTAAATTAATTATGTTGATAGAATTAGACTAGATTTGGAGGTTAATATAATAATGTTTGTATTATATTTGCTGTAATGGATTCAGAGCCATCTCCTATTAATTGATGACAGTTCAAAGCCGCCAGGGTCATTTGAGCATCATCAAGGCTTTACATTAGTCAAGCTGAAGTGTGTGCACGACTTTTAGAAGAGGAGATCCTTCTACTGTACTCCAAAACTTGACACTGTGAACAAAAGGATGACACATAATAGAGAGTCAAAAGCATACAGTGTGAGACATAGTGCAAATTCTCCTTCATTTGTCCTTTGTTAATGCCATAGATTAGGTTAACACCATTATTTTATTACACAGTAAAACCAATTTAGTTTTTTTTTTTACTTTAATGTATCTCAGAGAAACTGTATAATTAGCTTTTGATGGCGGTAAAGACGTAGTGAGACCTAAAACCAACAAAAGTGTCACAAAGTCAAGTATGTAACCAAATATAACTGAACTTTGGCAGATTCTTGTTGGTTCTGGCTCCATAAAGATGAACGACCACCATTGAGGTGCAGCAGCAAATCAGCAAGCCAACAGGAATAGAGACTTGTAGTTCTAACTGTTGTAAAAATAGTGAAAGTTGGGTCCCAGTTTGAGTCTGACAGATAAACTCCAAAGAGAAAGAAATGTTATTTACAACATTAGTGACATCAGGTGGGAGGGTTTCTGCATTGTGTGATGTAAGAACTAAGCAACATCCTGCAAGCTGTTTCATGCTGTGAGCTCCTGACCTGCAGGGGCGGAGGTGGAAACACAGTAACAGCCACAACATTAATTAGCCAATTAGACACCTCCTTTAACCTAGCAGCAGCAGAATGTGTCCCGTATCTGTTCTCCCTCCTCCTGTCCAGGTCACTGGTGTTTCACCTCTGACCTCTCAGGACTGTGCAAAATGATAGGCAAGCAGAGACGTTTTATGTTTTTTATTTTGGATATTTTACTTTATCTTCAGATTGGCAAACATATTCATCAGATTTGTATCGATGTATTTTTTTTATTTTCAATTTTGCCTCACATAGGTTTTTACATTTTCAGTTTCATACATTTAACATTTAAACTTCACAAAATCTACTGTATAAACTACTTATTATTCTTTTTTCATATTCTTTTAACTCGTTTTGTTGTGCTCTTGCAATAACAATAAAAGAAAAAGTAAACAACGGTTATATTAGCTTGCTGAAATAATGGAGTTGATATTGGCTATTTATAACCTTCTGCCTCTAAAGGCCGACAGCTACGCAGAAAACCTCTAAATGTTCCATTTCAATCTATTTATTGATGAAATTGTTTGATTCTTTTTTAAAATCAATTCCTAAACAAACCCAGGACTCTATCACAGAGTCGGTGTGTGGGATGATTTCCCACCGTGACAAGAATGCAAATCTACAGGAAGCTATCAATCTTCTTCAATATGTGCAACTAAATTGGGCAAATTTGAAAATGTAGAATATCAGCAGGAAGCACCGGCAATCAGCAGCGTCAATCCCAAACACGTGAGCCCTTTAAAAAGAACATCAGTCAAACACATAGTTTCAAGTGGTCGTGTCGCTCCTCTGCAGCCCTGTGCCAACACACTTCCTCGCCTTTAAAATCATATTACATTTGCCGAAGCCTGCGTATAAATTTTCCCTGCGTCTCATCAGCCCCCCCCCCCCCCACCCCCCTCCACCCCTTGCTCAGTATGGCCTCTCCTCTGACTGATATTGGCTCATCATACTTAATCTAGGGTGAAATTTCCTAGTCTGTGCTAAATGACTTGCAGCCTTCGCGAGAGAGGAGATATTTATTTTTCTCAGGGCTAATGACCTGTCCCCCGGACCCACCCACTGATGGTTATTTACTAGGGCCCAGATGCTTGGGCTCAAAATGAGTGGTAATGTCAGCGGGCGCCATCCTTCATCGGGCCGCCCCTGATTGAATCCGAGTGATCCCATTGACATTGACTCTGTGACTTTTAAGGCCATTACCTTCCACCGCCCGCGATGATCACCTCATCATCGCTTCCGAGCTGACAGCTGATTAGCAACAAATTACTGACAGGAGAAGGCTCTGACACCCGGGCGAGAGGTTGGAGAGAGTCTGTGTGTGTGTGGATGTGTGGAAGAGGTGGAGGGTGGAGGGGGAAGGGGGGGTTGCCAAGGAGTCAGTGGCCTCCTCCTCCTCCTCCTCTTCCTCACACACAGAGTCAGACGCCCCGCATGCACTCAAAGTAATAGCCGTGTCTATGATGCAGCGGTGCCCTCGCCACTGAGCTCATGCTAATGTAATAAGTGTGGAGGGGGAAAAAAACCACCAGGGCTCATATGGTTAGCCTCTCCTGCAACGAGTACACAAGCAGCTGCTCCTCATTGGTGGAGAGGAAGCACACGTCTTTTCTGGGGATTTTTGTTTGGGGCTTGCTTCTCCGGTTCTGGTTGTATAGAAGTCTATGAGAAAATGACTCTACTTCTCTCTTGATTTATTACCTCAGTAAACATTGTAAACATGAGTTTATGGTCTCAATCTCTAGTTTCAAGTCTTCTTCAATACAGCATGATGTTCATTTAGTAAATTATGGTCCATTTAGAGTCAAACAGACCATAAAGCAGGGGATGTTTTAGGGCGGAGCTACATTGTGATTGACAGGTCTCTATTAGAGCTTTATACGGCGTCTCTACGTCACTCCTCCTCAGTCCAAATATGGTCACTTCCTGTTCATCGGTCGTCAAAAAAAAAAACATGGTGACGGCCAAATCTCTGAACTCAAGGCTTCAAAACATCAGTCCACATTAATGTTTTTTTTAAACACGGTTTACATTAACTAACAACCTGTCTTTCTTGGACCGCTGTTTCATCCTTCAGCAACAATATTCTGACTTAATGCCTCCAAGGATCCTAAAAAGACCCCGGCCCCAGCCGGTCACAGACATCCTCTTCCTCCTGAGGCACAAACAAAAACCTCCCTCTCCTCCTGGAGGAGCATCTGTCTGGGCCTCCAGCCCTCAAGGACCTGGACACAAGGGCGGCAGATGAGCAGGGAGACGCTCCATTTGCTGCCAACAGGATCCATTTTTAATGCTTGGGGCCAACTTAAAGCCCCCCTTTTTTAATTACATATAGGTCCCAGTGTAGCAGGAGTCATGGATGGAATAGGGGATGGGAAGTGTTTGAGGTCTCACTCTGGTTCTGGTCTGGGGACCTCGGTGAGATACTGGAGTTGACGGCCGACCTCGGCACTGTGAGTTCTTTAAGGAGTCAGAAGTCCCAGAAGTGCCATGAAGGGAGGACGAAATGGTCTCCACTCGTGTCTCCGTGGGACAGATGACACTGACTGGGAAAAAACACTTTTCCTGCAACAGCAGAGGCAGAACATCTCACATACGTTCCCAGCGGTGGATCACCGCGTTGGGTCAGGGCTGTGGATGATAAGAGACACTGACACAGGTGGATGTTTCACCTGGAGGCATCAGGGTGCAGTGGATGCACATGCTGAACTATTGGAGGTTTCAAACTAACAAGTCGTTGTTGTAAAGTTTTAGGACTCACAAGCTACTGATCTCAAATTGAAGCAGCACAGGTGGTTATATCCTTAACTACAGGTCAAGCACCAAAACCAGTGGATACTTCACTTCCCATAATGCAGTCCAAACTGATATAACCCTGTTCGAGGACGTATATTTGTAACCCCAGAAATTTGCATCACAAACAGCCAACGGGATTTTTCCGTTGGATTTTGGCTTATTGTAGAAAATAAGCTCAAGTTCATGATACTTACACCATTCGTTCAGCAATATATTCTTCACATATTTAAACCACTTTTATGATTTTTGAAGCGTGAATTCAATCGGCAGAAGTAAAAAGCTAAAGTTAGGCTATAAACTAGCTACACCACAGTCACACGAGGACGAGTAAACACAGCGAGGCTGTGAAGGGGGACTAGTCGGCGTGATTTAAGACATAAAAGATTCAGAATTCAAGAGTGTGGTATTTACTAACATATACAAAACGTAACTTGTGTTAACCACAGACCTCATTTCAGGCATCTATGGAGGTGCTAGTGAACTGATCTACGTGTCCACATTCAATCGAATTTCCCTTTGAAGGAAACATTTTTATTTATTGTTGTTTTGTTTTTTGTTTTTTTACAAGATAAAGATTATTTTATCATCAGCTTTAGGCCCTGATCAGACACACTGATGGATCCTTTTTTAACTCTACATTCCTACTGTGGCTGCATGGAGTTCTAAATGCTCAGACATTTCAGGCCTTCTTTCCCTCTTTGCTTTTCCTTTCAAATAATAAACATTTATATGTTTAATGGATGAAACTTGGTTGTAAAACGGCTGAATTAGAGTCACTGTGTGACAGTAAATGTTTTGCTGCAGCCAGAGGACCTTTGAGTCTGTTCAGCAGCGTTATGCTCGATGCCATACATCATCCTCTGTATCACAGTGTCTCTCTGTTTGTCTGCCCCCCCCACCCAGCCTCAGACAGCTGGAGCTGAACTCTGGCCGCTGCGATGCATCACGGCCTCTGTTTGATCATCAGGTTGGTGGGGGGGGGGGGGGTTAGCCCTGGCTCAGACCCGGTCTCTGGCCTCTGAGAGCATCACAGTGATGAAGGCCTTCCCTCTGGTGCATCGGGTCACGTCGCCGTGTCTGTCACTTAGCCCGGCTGACTCTCCCCCGCTCTTGTCTGCCTGTCAGGATGGCAGATGACAGCGGGGGGCCGCTGGTAAAGCACCATTTGCTGCCCTCCATGGAGAACAACCCCCCCTTAGCCCCCCAATGCCACCACCAGTTGTATTTCAAGACCGTCACACTGCTGTCACCCCCAAGACTCCCTCAACAAGGCGATGACTCTCCCATAAAAACATCAAAAGCGTCCGCTGCAATGAAAACACAAGTGAGGGGGGGGGCTGTCAATCTTTTACAGCCCCACTTCTAAGTGACTGAAGCCCATCGCCTCCACGCACACAGCCTGCACGCACACAGCCTGCACGCACACAGCCTGCACGCACACAGCCTCCACGCACACAGCCTCCACGCACACAGCCTGCACGCACACAGCCTCCACGCACACAGCCTCCACGCACACAGCCTGCACGCACACAGCCTCCACGCACACAGCCTCCACGCACACAGCCTCCACGCACACAGCCTCCACGCACACAGCCTCCACGCACACAGCCTGCACGCACACAGCCTCCACGCACACAGCCTCCACGCACACAGCCTCCACGCACACAGCCTCCACGCACACAGCCTGCACGCACACAGCCTGCACGCACACAGCCTCCACGCACACAGCCTGCACGCACACAGCCTCCACGCACACAGCCTCCACGCACACAGCCTGCACGCACACAGCCTCCACGCACACAGCCTCAACGCACACAGCCTGCACGCACACAGCCTGCACGCACACAGCCTCCACGCACACAGCCTCCACGCACACAGCCTGCACGCACACAGCCCGCACGCACACAGCCTCCACGCACACAGCCCGCACGCACACAGCCCGCACGCACACAGCCTCCACGCACACAGCCCGCACGCACACAGCCCCCACGCACACAGCCTCCACGCACACAGCCTGCACGCACACATCCCGGACGCACACAGCCTCCACGCACACAGCCTCCACGCACACAGCCTGCACGCACACAGCCTCCACGCACACAGCCTGCACGCACACAGCCTGCACGCACACAGCCTGCACGCACACAGCCTCCACGCACACAGCCTCCACGCACACAGCCTGCACGCACACAGCCTGCACGCACACAGCCTCCACGCACACAGCCTCCACGCACACAGCCTCCACGCACACAGCCTGCACGCACACAGCCTGCACGCACACAGCCTCCACGCACACAGCCTGCACGCACACAGCCTGCACGCACACAGCCTCCACGCACACAGCCTCCACGCACACAGCCTGCACGCACACAGCCCGCACGCACACAGCCTCCACGCACACAGCCCGCACGCACACAGCCCGCACGCACACAGCCTCCACGCACACAGCCCGCACGCACACAGCCCCCACGCACACAGCCTCCACGCACACAGCCTGCACGCACACATCCCGGACGCACACAGCCTCCACGCACACAGCCTCCACGCACACAGCCTGCACGCACACAGCCTCCACGCACACAGCCTGCACGCACACAGCCTGCACGCACACAGCCTGCACGCACACAGCCTCCACGCACACAGCCTGCACGCACACAGCCTGCACGCACACAGCCTCCACGCACACAGCCTGCACGCACACAGCCTCCACGCACACAGCCTGCACGCACACAGCCTGCACGCACACAGCCTGCACGCACACAGCCTCCACGCACACAGCCTCCACGCACACAGCCTCCACGCACACAGCCTGCACGCACACAGCCTGCACGCACACAGCCTCCACGCACACAGCCCGCACGCACACAGCCCGCACGCACACAGCCCCCACGCACACAGCCTCCACGCACACAGCCTGCACGCACACATCCCGGACGCACACAGCCTCCACGCACACAGCCTGCACGCACACAGCCTCCACGCACACAGCCTGCACGCACACAGACTCCACGCACACAGCCTCCACGCACACAGCCTGCACGCACACAGCCTCCACGCACACAGCCTCCACGCACACAGCCTGCACGCACACAGCCTGCACGCACACAGCCTCCACGCACACAGCCTCCACGCACACAGCCTGCACGCACACAGCCTGCACGCACACAGCCTCCACGCACACAGCCTGCACGCACACAGCCTGCACGCACACAGCCTCCACGCACACAGCCTCCACGCACACAGCCTCCACGCACACAGCCTGCACGCACACAGCCTCCACGCACACAGCCTGCACGCACACAGCCTGCACGCACACAGCCTCCACGCACACAGCCTCCACGCACACAGCCTCCACGCACACAGCCTGCACGCACACAGCCTGCACGCACACAGCCTCCACGCACACAGCCTGCACGCACACAGCCTCCACGCACACAGCCTGCACGCACACAGCCCGCACGCACACAGCCCGCACGCACACAGCCTCCACGCACACAGCCCGCACGCACACAGCCCCCACGCACACAGCCTCCACGCACACAGCCTGCACGCACACATCCCGGACGCACACAGCCTCCACGCACACAGCCTCCACGCACACAGCCTGCACGCACACAGCCTCCACGCACACAGCCTGCACGCACACAGCCTGCACGCACACAGCCTGCACGCACACAGCCTCCACGCACACAGCCTGCACGCACACAGCCTGCACGCACACAGCCTCCACGCACACAGCCTGCACGCACACAGCCTCCACGCACACAGCCTGCACGCACACAGCCTGCACGCACACAGCCTGCACGCACACAGCCTCCACGCACACAGCCTCCACGCACACAGCCTCCACGCACACAGCCTGCACGCACACAGCCTCCACGCACACAGCCTCCACGCACACAGCCTGCACGCACACAGCCTGCACGCACACAGCCTCCACGCACACAGCCTCCACGCACACAGCCTGCACGCACACAGCCCGCACGCACACAGCCTCCACGCACACAGCCCGCACGCACACAGCCCGCACGCACACAGCCTCCACGCACACAGCCCGCACGCACACAGCCCCCACGCACACAGCCTCCACGCACACAGCCTGCACGCACACATCCCGGACGCACACAGCCTCCACGCACACAGCCTCCACGCACACAGCCTGCACGCACACAGCCTCCACGCACACAGCCTGCACGCACACAGCCTGCACGCACACAGCCTGCACGCACACAGCCTCCACGCACACAGCCTCCACGCACACAGCCTGCACGCACACAGCCTGCACGCACACAGCCTCCACGCACACAGCCTCCACGCACACAGCCTCCACGCACACAGCCTGCACGCACACAGCCTGCACGCACACAGCCTCCACGCACACAGCCTGCACGCACACAGCCTGCACGCACACAGCCTCCACGCACACAGCCTCCACGCACACAGCCTGCACGCACACAGCCCGCACGCACACAGCCTCCACGCACACAGCCCGCACGCACACAGCCCGCACGCACACAGCCTCCACGCACACAGCCCGCACGCACACAGCCCCCACGCACACAGCCTCCACGCACACAGCCTGCACGCACACATCCCGGACGCACACAGCCTCCACGCACACAGCCTCCACGCACACAGCCTGCACGCACACAGCCTCCACGCACACAGCCTGCACGCACACAGCCTGCACGCACACAGCCTGCACGCACACAGCCTCCACGCACACAGCCTGCACGCACACAGCCTGCACGCACACAGCCTGCACGCACACAGCCTGCACGCACACAGCCTCCACGCACACAGCCTGCACGCACACAGCCTGCACGCACACAGCCTGCACGCACACAGCCTCCACGCACACAGCCTGCACGCACACAGCCTGCACGCACACAGCCTGCACGCACACAGCCTCCACGCACACAGCCTGCACGCACACAGCCTCCACGCACACAGCCTGCACGCACACAGCCTGCACGCACACAGCCTCCACGCACACAGCCTGCACGCACACAGCCTCCACGCACACAGCCTGCACGCACACAGCCTGCACGCACACAGCCTGCACGCACACAGCCTCCACGCACACAGCCTCCACGCACACAGCCTCCACGCACACAGCCTGCACGCACACAGCCTGCACGCACACAGCCTCCACGCACACAGCCCGCACGCACACAGCCCGCACGCACACAGCCCCCACGCACACAGCCTCCACGCACACAGCCTGCACGCACACATCCCGGACGCACACAGCCTCCACGCACACAGCCTGCACGCACACAGCCTCCACGCACACAGCCTGCACGCACACAGACTCCACGCACACAGCCTCCACGCACACAGCCTGCACGCACACAGCCTCCACGCACACAGCCTCCACGCACACAGCCTGCACGCACACAGCCTGCACGCACACAGCCTCCACGCACACAGCCTCCACGCACACAGCCTGCACGCACACAGCCTGCACGCACACAGCCTCCACGCACACAGCCTGCACGCACACAGCCTGCACGCACACAGCCTCCACGCACACAGCCTCCACGCACACAGCCTCCACGCACACAGCCTGCACGCACACAGCCTCCACGCACACAGCCTGCACGCACACAGCCTGCACGCACACAGCCTCCACGCACACAGCCTCCACGCACACAGCCTCCACGCACACAGCCTGCACGCACACAGCCTGCACGCACACAGCCTCCACGCACACAGCCTGCACGCACACAGCCTCCACGCACACAGCCTGCACGCACACAGCCTGCACGCACACAGCATCCACGCACACAGCCTCCACGCACACAGCCTGCACGCACACAGCCTCCACTCACACAGCCTCCACTCACACAGCCTCCACGCACACAGCCTCCACTCACTCAGCCTCCACGCCATTGAATTCATTTTTCATGCCCGCGCGCGGTCGGCGACTCTAAAATGTGCCATCCATTCTGCAGCTGACACGTCCCAAACGTCTGAGTTAACCGTGTTAACGCCGCCCATAACGGAGCTGTCTGCAGGAAAAAATAAAGTTTTATGATATGGAAATATGCTAAGAGCCTCCATGACGAATGGACGTTATGGGGGGGGGCCCCAGAAATAAGGCGAACACAAGCTGAGCGCAGGCTTTGTTGTGGACATTCAAAGCCTTCATGACATTTGAGTGACATGCTCTCATATCGCTGTGCTTGAAATACATCTTTAATACAAACATGACCAGTCAGGTCTGTAGCAAAGACGTAGCGACTAAGTTATTGAGTAATTAAAAAGATAATTAAATAAAATGCATCGGAGTGTTTACAGGTAACTAAGTGATACAAAGCACAGTCAAATAGTTTAGTGTTTGTTTACAACAGATTTAATTCACATTTAAACTGAACAGAGGTTTTTTAATGAAGTAAAAGTATAATAACAGTGTATAAATACTCTGATACAAGTACAAGTCCTGCATTCAAAACTTTACTTAATTAAAAGCACAAAAGCATCAAAATATACTTAAAAGTTAAAAGTACTCATTGGGCACAATGGCCACTTTAAATATTATATATATATATATGTATATATATATATTATCTTATTATTGATTTATGATTATTGATGCATTAATGTGTTCATCATTTTAATGTTGCAGCTGGTGACGGTGGAGCTGATTTTATTACTTTATATACTGCTTGCTAGTTTAATCTATAATAATGCATCATCATGTATTAGTTATGTCATATATTATATTTTGTTTTATCTAAATCTGAAAAAAATATGTGGTGGAGTGAAAAGCACAATATTTATGATGTAGTGGAGTAGAAGTATGAAGTAGCATGAAATAGAAATACTGCAGTAAAGGTAAAGTACTGTAGTAAATGTACTTCGTTACATTCCACCAGTGGAATAGAAGTGTGTGCAGTAACTGTAACAACGTTCAGTTCTTACTACATCAAGTCACAGCTTTCATTTAAAAGCACCGTGTGGAGCTTTCTTGTAAATTTGTTATTTTCAACCTCACAATATTTTCTTTAACGTCTTCCTTATAAACTACTTTACATTTAGTGTTCATCATTTAGTTTATCTAGCAGACTTCTTCTTCCTTCCCTTAGCTGGCACGTTGTTATGTTTCTTAACACGTTTAGCTGTTGATCAGTGGAAAGGTTGTATAACACTATAATATCAACATGAACGTCTCAGATGATTTGACCCCTCTCGTGAGAGTCATCGATGGTTGACTCTGCATTATTAACACTTCCTGTTCCTTGACTTCAGCAGGTCCCTTAACTCTGCTGCCGACGCTGTTAAAAACCATCGACTTTCCTCCACGAATCTCCGACAGCAGGACCTCAACATGGGACATATGGAGCGGCACTATGTGGTATTATAGGGGCGTCACTTATGCTAATTCACAAGTCTCATTTACTCACATTCATCACGTTTACGCCGGTCATTTATCTGAAATCAGGAGCGTTTCGCCGAATCTGACGTGGCACGCTCGTACAGAAAGAAACGAAGAGAAAGTTTATAGGAAATAATTACGGAAAGTGTTCCTGCATGCAGGTCTGATGTTCCAAACATCAACAGCACATCAGCACTACTGTTACTGACCCCAAAACCAGAGTAAAGAAGTGACGACGAGCCAAAACATCCTCTTTACGCAAAATATATCCTCACTGTGAAGGTCTTCAAGTCAACCTGGTTCTCACAGAGATAGAGGTTCACACACACACACACACACACACACACACACACACACACACACACACCCACAGAGATGAATCCTGTATGCATTATGTCCAGACTGACACGTAAAGAGGCCCTAGATTAACTGCCCCCCCCCCCCCCCCCCCCTCCTCCAGACTTTTTTTATCCCCTCCATTCCAGGGGCCACGGTCATTTACATAAACAGATAATCCTTGATAAAAATTTCCATTAGACAAAGGTGAAATGGATCAATTTCTTCTGCCAAGATAAATCTCACGTTTTACACCGACAGGGTCATTACACAAGCCACATTTCAGGAATAATGTATTTAAAAAGTCCGCCGATAGCGGCCATTTCCCGCTTTCCAATTACCTTAAAGAAAAGCTTATTCTGTGGACAATAAAGCACATTACGGCACAATATGATACAGTCCATAAAGATCAGCGTGTTTGATGAGGGGTTAGCGAAAGCTCAGCATATTTCGGAGGGGATGTCACAACCCCGTGGTTATCGCTGACACCTCGCTGTGCTCGCCATGCAAATGTCCTATTACGCCCAGTCCAAATAGATTAAGAGGCCTGTTCAGAAATAAACAGTTTTTTCCTGGGGTTTTTTCTCTCTCGCTCTGTCTCTCTGCGGTGAAGGTGGGAGGGGGGGAGGGGGGGGAGAAGACGGGTGGGTTGGTTGAGGAAGGGGGTGAGGTGGATTGACAGGACAGCGAGGTGATGCCAGCGGTCCGGGGCAGAGACAGAACGGGAAAACTCATTAGTTTGCTTCCAACCCCAATTCGCCGCTTTGCACTTGACCTTCAGACATCCACTCCCCCTCCATGCCCTGCACCCCCCACCCCCCACCCCGTCTCCGGTTTTAGGTGAATCACACTGCAGGCTTTGGATGGACAGGGAGTCGGAGTGAGGCTTCCTTCACGCTGCAGACACAAAACTGGTTTCAAGAAATTTGTAGAAAACTATGTAAAAATGAGGTTCCCATATGACGACAGATACATATTCGCAAATACGTTTCTAATCATAGTGGAGGTCCGTGCAGGTGTTTGGCTTAGATGGGTCAAACAAACAGGACTTTCACCCAGGAAGCTGCTGTTCGTGTCCCGCGTGAAACCAAAAGGTTAAAAACAGCAAAACTTTATCAAAACATCCGTTTACAAACTCTCACACAACTCGTGCAGACTGATCTCACTCATCCAGCCGTACGCTCACTGCTTCCCAAACACGAGCCTCTTCACACAAACTTTACTATTTAAAACAACACTCTCACTCTTCAGTGATTATTCCTTAGTGCTTGAGTTGTGTGAGAGTTTTGTAAACTGATGTTTTGATATAGTTCTGCTGTTTTTAAACGCGGCCCCTATTTAATTACATACATTTTTTGATTTTCACTCTGTTCACCGTGGAGCACAAGAGAAACACACTTTCTTTAAAGATTCACGGTAACACAGGACGAGTTACTCATATTTAAATGGTCACCTTGTGGATGAAGTATTCCTTTAAGTACATTTACTCAGGTACTGTACTTATAGAAGTACATTTTATAGATTCTTTCACTTGATTGTTTTCATTTTGTGCAATTTTGCACTTTACTCACACAATTTATTTTATTAATGTATTTGTAGTTACTTGTTACAGATTGAGTCTTTCCTCATGCTACTGTAGTAGATTCATGCATGATGCATTACTCGATATTTCACCACCTAAAATACATAGTAGTACCAGTATACTGTGTAGTATTGTGTGCACCACTTACTGTTGTCCAGCTGCATCACTGAAATGCTGCTTAAAGGTTCAATGCATCAATAATCTATAACAGTCAGTCTGCAGGTTAGTACTTTGTTACTGCAGGTACACCTTTCTGATAATACTTTTGTCATTTTAAATAACATTTTTACTTGTAATGGAGTATTTTTTTTTACGTATTTAGTTCAGTCAAATACTGAACAAAATCAAATTCAGACTGTGAATTAGTAAATGATCGTGGATGTTGTTGTATGAGCGCAGCCAGAGAGCCTGAAACAGCCAAACATGACCTCTCCTGCGGGGACAGGTTGAGGGCTAACCTCCCCCTTTCCATCTCTCTCTCTCTCTCTCTCTCTCTCTCTCTCTCTCCCTTCTGCTGTGAACAAAGTGTCTCTCTTTTGTCCTCGCTGGGATGGAAACCCCCAAATCTCTGAGCCTCCGACCTGAGGACGCGTCCTTAACTTCTGAGGTATTCATGTTGAATGAAACTGGTTTGTTATTTGTGCGTGCTGTGGACTCACAGGGCCGACATGCCTGCAGAGATGAGAGAGATCTTCTCCCGTCCCACCACCCCCACACCCCTCATCTAACGCCAGGAGACATGAAACCCATTATCTTGATGGGATCAGGCAGCATCCATCTTAATACTGGTTTGCATATGATGACAATGATGATCCTCTGAGCAACGTGCCACCAGCTAGAGAGCTTCCTGGCGGGCAGGTTTGGAGCGAATCCCATGAGAGAAATCTTCTCTTTTTTTTTAAAAACGCCACTTAACAAAAAAAAAAAAAATGCTTGGCTTGTATCTCAATCTGGTTTAATCCAACTGTGAATTATTTATCAAACCAGATCTGTCTGCTGTAGTCTGTCCGTCCCGGCATCCATTTGTCATCGTCCACGGCTCCCAAACCCGTCATTTCCTTAATCACAACTTCAATTATTGCCCCGATCTAATGCACTAACTTTTAATAAATCATACCAGTTGAAACAGCCCCTAATTGGTGTGTTATTTATTATTGGCCTGATGCAGGAGCCACTTTTGGGGGGTCTGGTACACCGAGGTTCATGCAGGGAGGTGATGTCTCCATGCAGGACCCAGACAGAGATACCAGAGCGCCACCTGCTGCCTGCAGGAGGAAGCGGACGCTTTTGTTTTTTCCTCTCAGTCTCGGCCGTCTCTGATTCATTGCTCTGCAGCTGTGAGTCTTTTGTTGCAGCCACACAGTGAAAGCAGCGAGTAACAACAACTGTGTGTGATTTACTGTCCGTACTGTAAGTCACCGCGCTGCCCGTTCACACGTTTATTGGTGGGTTTTTATTTGCTTTTAAATATAAAAAGGAACAGAATAAGTCCTAATGGTTTAAGATGCTGACGGTGTAATAATTGCAAAATCTCCTGTTTGAGTCATTCATTCTCTTTACTGTTAGATAAAGACAAAAGGTACGCGCATATGAAATTATATAAATTTAGAGAAATAAAATGAAAATAAAAATGTAATTATTCATGCTGTAAAATACAAGATTGACATAAAAACATAAAGATGTGGTTATGATCCTTTCAATGTTTGCGTGATTTTCATTCTCATCTTTTATTTCACCGCTCCACAAAAAAATGAACAAGTACAAAAAAAAAGAAAATATTTATTTCAAATAAAATCACCTTTTAATAATACGTGCAAAATTATAAATCCTCCACTGTGACACGTTTGTCTTTAAAATTAGAAACACTTTTAATGATGTCTTATATTGTGCATGCAGTGAACACTGAATGAAATGTGCAGACTTGTGTCTGAATATTAATTCTAATATTTATGGTTTCATCCTACGTGGCCTCATACTGTACAGTCTGTGTCTCCTCCTCACCGACAGACAGAGTAGATCCATCAGTGTTACGCTGTATGTGAAGCTGGGTGGTCGTCTGCTGCTCTGCTGCAGGTACAGAGTGACCTCCGCAGGACGACAAGCGAACTGCAGCCGCATCTGACAAACACCCAAAATGATCTCTGATGATTTCCGGCAGCAGCTCAAGTTTGAAACTTTCTAGTTATTGCTGCAACAAAATCACAGATTTAATATTCGGAGACTATCTTTAATGGATACGATGGAGCGGCTCTGAATGAGAAGCTTCTCTCTTTACTTTGAGGAGAATCCATCAGTTTAATTTTAATTCCCAGTTAGATTTACGCAGCAATTAACGTCCACAGGTTTGATGCATTTCAGTGCAGAGGCTGCTCGCTCAGAAAGTTCCATTCTCATCAGCGATATCCAAATTAATTCTGTCTCCAGCAGACTGGTGATGAATAAAAGACAAATTACTGCAGTAGTTTCCAATGAATCTTCTTCTATCGTTTGACTAACTAGCTGCAGAATGAAAACACTTTTTCTTTTTTACAGTGCGGCGCAGCAGTGAGGCGGTGACACAGAATGTGATGCATTCAGTGCATGCTAACACTTAGCATACGGCTCTCAAATTAATGACATTAAATGTTCTCTAAGGATCTAAAGCTGGTATGAATTTAGAGTTTTATGCAGCCAGTTCTCTGTGTTTGTGCATCACTTTGTTTAAAGTAGGATATAGAACATAACTTAATCTCAGAGTCGCAGCCACATGATTATAGAAATACAAAAAACACCAAAAACATTTGTAATTTTCTGACAATGATTTTGGAATAATAATCTGGGAATAATCCTGGTAGAGACATTATATTTAATTGGTTTTACACTTTAGAGATACTGAGTCTTAGAAGGAACCGAAGTGCTGTCCGATACCTGTAAACATCTAAATATATATATATATATCAGAATGTAAATGGCTCATCTCGTTTTTCAAAAAATATCCAAAAACAATACTTTAGTCGTGGCTTCTTGTAAATCAGACCACTCCCACTTTTTCTGCCCTTCATCAAAAATCACGAGTTTATGTGAAATAATTTTTGGATTCGTCATACTGATGGTTTCATTTTGTTTACTGTAATTAAACTACAGTGTACAATCTGCAGTATCTCTACTGTTTCAAAAGAATACAGCAATGTACTGTAATTAAAGCTGATTGTTATTTGCTGTAATCATTTTAAAAATTTTACTGGCAGCAGTTTTATCAGCTAGTTATCTCGACTGTATCAGAGAAATACAGTAACTTATTGTAATCAAAGTGTACAGTAATGTGTCAGCGATAAACAGTAAATTACTGTAAAAAACAATACTAAATCAGACAAAAGTATATTATATATAAATTCACAAAACAATTCTAAAAAGGCTGAATAAAGTTACAACTTTTAGATTTTACATTTACATTTAGTGTAACTGCGTCCTCAATAAAGTCTGTCTGCAGAATACTCAAAGACGAAACAAGTGGAACAGAAAACATGAAAACTTTCTACCCGTTTCTGTCTGATCATTTGGGAAAAAACGGCAAATATACGTTGTGTGATCTAAAGGAAACAAACAGAAAGTCAAACAGTTTTCTGCATCCTGTGAGGAGCCTGCTCACTAAATGTCTCATGTGTTTGAGCTGCAGGATCCTGTGACCCCGACCGGAAACGAGTCGTTTTAGGTGAGTTGTCATAAAAGGTTCGAGAGGCAGATGAGTACAAGTAACAATCAAAACAATGTTTTTTGAAAAAAATACACAATTACATCATTTCTGTGATCTAAATCTTCTTTGTAAACCTAAAGAAAACCAATCTGCGTCCCATGTACCGCTGCAGAAAGAGGATAACTGCATCAGCGCATATGCAGGTCTAATCTACAGCCAGTTTTATATTATTGAAATATAAAGTACCCCGCATGCATACTCTTTGTGTCAAAAAGCTTTTGTCTGTGCGATGAGGATGAGCTTATAATTTCTGATCCATTAAAGATTACAAGAAAGTTGCTGCTGCAAAAAACACATAAAAGAGCAACACGCTGCAGCAGTTGTTGCTGTTTCGGAGGAATTAATCTGATTCTCTGCAGCAGCTAAATGTCCTAAAACAACCGCCCCGTCCCGCCTCCCTAATCCCTCCACTGTTGTAAAAATTGTTTACGCTTTTCTTTGGAATCCCGGCAGGAATTACAAGATAGGAAACCAGATGTATCTTCAAAAGACTTCTGAAAAAAAAGTAAATGGAAGCTCGGAGATTAGGACTAATGCCTTTCAATATTGTTATACAGATGAAACCCCCCCCCCCAAAATAAAAAAGACTGAGCAACATTTCATTCCCAGAAAGAGCTCAGTGGCCCAGATGCTACGAGGATAGATTCAGACATTAGTGCTGGAACATTTGTTGATGCAACATTTCAGTTTTACTTGATTCACTGCTCTACATGTGGCCTGCAAGCAGAACAAATACTCTCTGCACGATAGTTCTTGCCTCATAGCAGTTATTTGATTATCTGATTATTTATGTGGACATTAGATATTAATCAACATGGACGTTTTAGCTCGGCGGCTAATTTGCGCCCATAGTCCCTGCAGACAAAGACACAAACAAATAAAGATATTCAGAAACAATCAGAACCATTGTCCAGGTTTATCTCAACAAAATACAATCAAATACTATTTTCAACAAAGTCCTTTTATTCAACGTTTGGATGTAAACTGAAGTTTAAAATCTAAGTCACATATGTTCTGTATGTCTCTTGGTGTATTTGATAAGCCTCTTCTTCAGTTGCACAAAATATGCATCACTCAGTCGTCGACATGATGAGACAAACACGCGACTAGCTGAGCTGGTATTGGTGTAACTTTTAAGCGGACGAACACGTACATTGTAATTTCTCCAAAATGGTCCACAAAAAGTTGCTTCTGAATATCTGAAGATTGTGGTTGAGAAATAGGCCTCACAGGTAGAAGTCAGTGTCACCTGTTTTAAAACGGCAGTTAACAAGATTAGTTCGAAGCCTCTGAACCCATTCTCTCAAACGTTCTGGTGAAAAGCTTGTGATTGTGAGACGAGTTTGTGAGGCTGCATTCCTACATTTGTTCAGCTTGTTCAGCTTGTAGTAATGTTGGAGTAATGTTTTTAATTGAAGCGATAATAAGTAGTTTGTCTCTTCTTTTCACTGTGAATCAGCAGCGCTGAGAGCAAAGTTTTCTCCTACAACCTGGCAGAAAACTCAGAACTTAAAGGGCCAGTGTGTAGGATTTGGCAGCATTTATTGGCAGACATGGAATATAATATTCATATGTTTTTCATTAGTATTTAATCACCTGAAACTTATGTTCGTTGTGTTTTACACATATACAGAAAACTATAAGGAGTCTCAGGCATTTTACAAACATAAATGTGTAGTTTTTAACCAGTTACACTGCAAGAACGTTTGTGTTTCTAAACCTGAAAACTCCACGTGGCATGGGAAATATGTAGAAAAGGAAATTTAAAACGCTTTCTCATTGGCTTCACTCAGCACGCTTGTAAAACCGCGGTACCGCAAGCCGCCGTCTGACTTCCGTATCTCCTAAAGTAGTGTAATTACGGTGAGGATGGCGTCTGAGCGAAGCCAACAGCGTTACCACGTTTTTGCACTTTGAGGCTCACGTTACCACAGCCTTGTAAAGGGAGGAGCAGCGGAGGGGTGTTCAGTTAGACGCCACCAATTCCTACACACTGTTCCTTTAGTGAAGGCGTTCCTCGGTGGATCGAAACGAGGCTCCATTTTAGTTTTAATCACAAAAAAACACAATGTTTTATTTTTAACTTGGCAAATATTATATTTAGTGTCCACAATCTGAAGCAGAGATTTCTGTTATCGTTTCGCCATGAAGAGCCTCCTTTTTTTATGTTGTAATGGCGGCTTCCTCAAGTTGCTTCTTTTCAGGAACATGTGAACAAAGTATTTTCACACTCCCCTCCCTCGGTGGCAGTCTTGACTTCACCCCTCTCATCGCTCTGTGGGAAGAGCAAAGAGCTGTCCCCAACACTTTGTGTCAAGGCCTGCAGCAGCACGCTCAGCCAGAGACATACAGACGTCCTCGATGTGAGGAGAGAGAGGATGGGAGAGGACGAGAAACTCTGTGTGACACGGAGGAGGAGGAGGAGGAGGAAAAGGCGAGGCCGCATCAGACGACTTGCCGAGCTGCATACAAGTGTCAGGGTCCCCAAAATAGCGGCGAGCCGACAACCAGACTGAAGACACCAAACAAACAACAGCTCTCAGATCAAGTAAACATCGGCTAACACACGAGACGCGACAAACTGTGAAGCCTCCCTCTGTCTTCCGGTCGCGTTAATCAGAGCCACGGAGAAAGCAATCGGAGGGGACACCCGTCCCATTAGAGGAAGCTGCAGACGTCTCTCTTTCCCCCCCCTCCTCCCCCCTTACTCTGACCGGGGTCCTCGCAAACACTTTGCCCTCTCGAAAAACAACGTTGACAAGCTCCCTCTGTGCGGTGCTGTGCGGACACAGAGGACAGAGTCTCGTCTCCAGCAGATGTCTTGTGGCGCCGACTATAAATAAAGCCAATGAGACCAGCCGGCCGCTGACGAGCACAAGCCGCCGCGAGGCCGTGTTAGCTTTGCAAAGGGCCTGTCTAGTCTTGGCACGGTGGGCGGGCTAACATTTGGCGGGGCCCGCCATCGAAAGAAAAGCCTGTGAGCTTTGTATTTAGGGTTTGAGAGGGAAAAATAAAGACCCGAGTCCCCTGGATTTGAGGTTTCTTCCACGTAGAGGCAGGTGTGAGAGGGAAATGTATCCTCCGTGCAGTAACATATACTCAATTTAGCCAGCTTTTAACGTCAACATCTAGTGCATTTTACCGTTTAATGTGCCATTAAATGCGGCACAACAGTCAGAAAGGAGCGCACCAGTTTCATTGATGACCCTGACACTCCCAAAGGACGTTGGCGGCCCGGGGTGCCTGTCTGCCTCTATTTAAAACCACTCTCACAGCGCCTTGTTTAGGAAGGAGACTCCCACTTGTCGAGACAGTGTAGGCGCCCTCAATTAAGACGTAATGCAGTGCCGTTTTACTGCACATTTCACTGTAGGACGCAACCCCGCAGTCGGCTGCTTCATGAAGGAAAAATATCGTCCGTAACATGGAACACTTGCGGCGCCTCCGTGTTAGAGCGTTAGAAACCATTCAGAGAATAAGTAGGAGCGCTTTAATTTCATGTCCCATTAGACGCCGTCTAAGCGCACAATTACGTCGAGGCACATTTCTCTGCGTTAAGTCTGACAGAAAAATGGAGGGACAGAAATCAAAGATTGGGGGGGGGGGGGGGAAAGGGCCAACGACAGATTGTCACAGTGAATCAGTGAGGAGGAGTCAGAAAGAAGGTGGCGGGGCGGGAGACGGGGGAGTCGTCCTCATGAGAGAAACCTCCGTCATGAGGGTCCACAGTGCATGTGAGAGGTGCGTCCTCCATCACGGATGTACCACGGTCTGGTGTGATTGGATGTGATGTCCTGAGGGAAACTCCTATCAACCCTTTACGACCTTTTTTTAAAAACTAATAAGCAAGAAGTGGTACGGGTGTATGCATGTGACGAAGCTGCACTGAAAACAAAATTGTATGTCGATGGTTAAACTCTAAATAGTTTTTCAACAAGGCGGCCTGCAATGTGACAGCGCTGTAAGCTGCACTTCAAGAGAACCTTTAGTTACTCTTTTTATGTCCACAACAGGCGGCACTGGAGTGCCATAAACCTGCATCTTCTGGTTGTATAGAAGTCAATGGGAAAATGACTCTACTTCTCTCTTGATTTATTACCTCAGTAAACATTGTAAACATGTGTTTATGGTCTCAATCTCTAGTTTCAAGTCTTCTTCAATACAGCATGATGTTCATTTAGTACATTATGGTCCATTTAGAGTCAAACAGACCATAAAGCAGGGGATGCTTTAGGGCGGGGCTACACAGTGATTGACAGGTCTCTGCTGCCACCAGAATCACTCCTCCACAGTCCAAATATGGTCACTTCCGACGGCTGAAATGCCGAACTCGAGACTTCAAAGCGGTTTTGCACACAGGAGAAGTTTCAGTTAGTTGCAATCTGCAAACCCGCCGCTAGATGTCACCAAATCCTACACACTGGATCTTTGAACTGAAAATGATGGCAGCGAGAAGAAACCCGAACTACAGGCTTCAAAACTGGGGTTGCTGCAGAAACTAGAATATGGCTTTAGCACATTTCTAATTATTGTAATTATCTCACAGAAACCAATATACCTGTTCTGTTTGTTACATCTTCAGACAGATTTACATCTTACATTTATATTTACACCCTGATGTTTTAAATAGGTGCCTAGGCCATGAACAGAGACCAATGTTTATCAATTTCTGCCTGTTTTAACTTTACTTATCTCCATATTTACACAGAACATCATAATATTTTAAATTGCCATTTAGGCCATGGATTGGAGTTTAAAACTTTAGTTTAAATAGTTTGTTTCGTCGTGTAGTTATTTTGGAGTTTTTTTTAACCAGAAACACTGATTTTCTTGCAGTGTAACTGGTTGAAAACTACACATTTAGTTTCTGTGTTGCCAAAGGGCAGAGCAACGAAAGTCAATGTGTACCAAGTTGTAAAATGGGTGTTTTACAAATTTGGGGAAAAGAAAGTAGAAGTAAAGGACATATTGTACATTTGTACATGTGTTGCCTCACTTGTATCCAACACTGCCAACTACAAAATCAATTAAGAACTGAGCAGCGACTGCAGCAGCAGGAGATTCTTGTTGTTTGCCCTTGCATGCACGAGTTACTATCTTAACTTGGCAGCTGACACTTTGCCAGAGTGGATGTGCTGAGAGGTGTATTAGAAGTGATAATGAAGAACACACTTCCAGTTGAGAGGGAGGCAATTAAAGCGGGGTGTAAACAGCAGAGGGACGACTGAGTGTGACTTCCCTCCTGAGGGAATCCTCCAGCAACTCTCACACCTGAGAGAGAGAGAGAGAGAGAGAGAGAGAGAGAGAGAGAGCGAGAGAGAGAGAGAGAGAGAGAGCGAGAGAGAGAGAGCTTCTCTGATGAGGATTCTGGATGACAGTTAGCGACAGGAGGATGTAACACAGCCGCTCGGTGCAGCGGGGTGACATCCAGGAGACGGGAGCTGCTCTCAGCCGCCTACGTTTAAAGAGCAACTTGAAGGTTGAATTGTTCACTAGATTTATACTTAAAGGCTTTCTAGAAAAATATCCATTTGAAAAATGTTGATGCAGGATTTTATGTTTTACAAGCACAGGCTGTATATAAGAAGTGGACGTAGTCTTCGTGACGTCACTCATTGGTTTGTGGACTGATGTTTTGAAGCCTTGAGTTTGGTGATTTTGCTGTAGCCATCTTGGATTACAGCCGTCGCCATGTTGTTGTTTTATGCAAACAATGAAGAGAAGTTACCAACACTTGAAACTAGAGATTGAGACCATAAACTCAATGTAATTTTAAATAACAATAATGGAGTTATTGTGTTAGGGCTTCTTACGCTTTTATTCAGCCGGTCAAACCTATTCAAGCTACAGACAGAAAGCGTTGTGAGTAATTATAATGTCAAGGAAAGGAGGAACAGACCTGAAACATTCAAAGTATTATCATTATTATCATTGTCTGACACACGTGGAAGCAGGCAAATCTTGTACAGCTAAATCATATTAAATTATTATTAACTGGCTTATCATTATTAATAGAGGAGACTACGTGGACATTAACAGAAAAGACAGTTTCAATCCATTAAGTTTACATTGTTGTTTTCAGTATGATAATATGGTCATATTAGGGGTTTTTCATGCTAAACATGTACATTTTAATATTTGTGTGATGATATCAAAAATATTTTGCTAATCAAGACAGAAATAAAGGAAACTTGAAACTCATTTTAGAATGAAGTGTGAGTGAATATTGTATTTGTGCACTAAAAAACGAAAGTATAAAGGTGTAAATATTGTTTATTTTTATTTTTGCTGAAGCTTATTGCTTATTGTGTCATTTTTGTAGCTCAAATATTCATGTACAAAGTGAATAATAAAAGTTCACTCTCAATCTAAGAAACGTTTACTCAGTCCACACTCTAGCTTTTTCCAGCGCTTTCAACTGCATCACATGGTCTTCATCAGCGGAGTCTGCTGTCTGTTGTTTGTTTTTAGTCAGGCAATCGGTGGGCAACGCTGAGGGGTCCTTTGTTGATGACGTCGCTGGTGATTTGGAAGATGTTGTAGCCGAAAGTTGATGTAATTTACACTGCGTTGTCTTTGAAATTAACGTAAACATATTTATACAAATGCATAGTACGTACTACAAACCACAAAATGGTACAAACTGCACGTACACCAAATTGAAAGGTGAGTTTGTTGTTTATTATTTTGTTGGTCTTATCAAAAGCGACGTGTTAGCATGTTAGCTTGGAGCTGTAATTAGCCGCTAGCTAACCAAACTGCTATACCAATTCTGTTATTCTAAGATCGACTTGGTTAACGACAGTATTATTTACCACTTACGGTTTAAATTAAGTTGTGTGTAGTTCAGTTGGGTTCTGTAGGTATAGTCGGCTCATAGTTATTTACTAAAAAAGCCCGTTATGTCAACAAAAATCCCAACTTTTGAGACTTGTTCTGGCGGTTGTGAACGTTTGCTAGCACGTAAGGCCAAAACAAAATGTCCATGTTACTGAACGGAGTTTGGTGTTATTAGTTTTTCCTCTATCCAATTAGAGACGAACGGTTACAATAATAATAATAACAACTTTATTGATATATAGCACCTTTAAAAACAGAGTTCATAAAGTGCTTTGACAGACAAAAGCAGCAAAAACAATAATAACAATAACAGAAAGCTCAGTAAGACATTTTCTTATCGTATTTTTATTTGTTGTTTTTACTAAATTATTTTCACTTCCGTGTGAAAGAAATATTAAAATGTACATGTTTAGCATGAAAAAAACCCTAATATGATCATACTGAAAACAACAATTATGCATTTAAATAACTCAATCTTGCTGTTTTGTATAATAAGACTTGTAATGTAACGTGCAGCTGTAGTTGGATCTCATGTGACTTTTTGTTCTCAGCTTCATGTCAGACTAAAGCAGACTCCCACGGCCCAGCCATGCCTCAGAAGCCCCAAAAGAGCGCCCAGACGGCCCACTACATAGAGGTGGGGGGGTATCAGTACTGGCCCGTGCTGGTGCCCCGCGGTATCAGACTGTACACCTACGAACAGATCCCGGTGTTCCTGAGGGAGAACCCCTACATCACAGACGGATACAGAGCCTACCTGCCCTCCAGACTGTGCATCAAAAGGTGAGAACGTTATACATCCTCAAAGGTGTGCAGCGTAACTCCAGAGGTGTGTTGCATGTACGTGCTTCATGCAAATCAGACTTACACCGAAACAGAACGGTTATGTAATCAAACATTTCAACAACGGAAGAGGTGGATGATTTCTTGTATTGAAATGCAGGAAAACCAGTGACGGAGAGACGCCGTATCAGTTGCAGCAGTTCATTTAAACTAAATTCATTTTAATCCAGAAGCTTGTCGGAGCCAACGGACTGACGTTCAGCATGTTATAAGCTTTTTGCGTGTTCATACAGCATGAAGGTGTTTGAATTTAAATATTATAAGCTGTGAGGTTGAGCTCACTGATCTCAGTCTGTAGTGAAAGAATGAGAATATGTGTTAATCTGACAGTTTTATACCGTTCCTCCGTGCAGCCTCTTCGTCCTGTCCAATGAGTCGGTGAATATCTGGAGCCATCTGTTGGGCTTCCTGCTCTTCTTCTTCGTCGGCGTGTACAACATGGCCTTCGTGCTGCCGGCCATCGGCGCCTCCAAAGAGGACTACGTCATCTACTCCATCGGACTCTTCTGCTTCCAGGTACAGGAACACGTTTACTTCAGCCGTGACAGTCGGAGGAAACGTCTGGGTAGGACGTCGCGTTACAGTTAGAGATTAAAGCTGGCGTCCATAATGTTTTATTTTATGCTCAATTAATACAAATGGATAAAGATGAATTGCTAAATATACTTCAGGTCCGTTTCACCAAGTTTACCTCGGCAGGGCTTGTTTTAGTGTTGTGTTAACAACAAGGTGTTCTCCTCATGTTGAGCAATGTGCTGATTTAAATCAGCCAAATATCCTGGAACCTGTCGGTGTGACGATCGCTTGGTGTTACCGTAATCTGAGCGCTTACAGAAGGACATCAGCACAAATATTGGCCGTTTTTTTTCTCAACAAATGAAAACAACATAATCAGTCCAGCAGTTGGCTGGACGAGGCTTCACAACCAGAGTCTTCAAGTCCAATTAAAAGATAAATAAGAGAGGCAGAATAATGAGCTGAAAGCGGTTGAATCCTAATATTTTGCTACTTGTTATCTCACGTCCTTTGGCGACTCTCCCCTCGCCGCGTGTGCCCGTCTCCAGCTGTGCATGCTGTGCTCGGTGGGTTATCACCTGTTCTGCTGCCACCGCTCGGAGAAGACCAGCCGCCGCTGGATGGCGCTGGACTACGCCGGGGTTTCCGTCGGCATCCTGGGCTGCTACGTCCCCGGAGTCTTCTACACCTTCTACTGCAACAACGTGAGTTCACCAGAGAGTTCACCAGCTGTCTCACCCCCCAGAGGAAGGATAGATGTGGAAGTACAAGAAGAGATTCACACTATAGATATACTACAGAATACTCTACACAATAATCAGTTACTACACTCAAATGAGTGTAGCTCAAAGGAGCTAAAATCTTTATACTTCTGACATAAATAGTAACTGCAAAGTGTATTAAAATGAGAAAACAGTAAATATAAAAATGCATTTGATGGAATCTAATCTGACGGCTGATTTAGATTTCACATTCTTGTCTTCTAAACTTTTATTTCACCACTTTGTTGTTTACGTTCATTATGATAATGTTTGGGGGAGGGGCTTAAGAGGGAGTTCTGTCATTGTTGACGACTTGCAGACCGTTTCACTGGATTTAGGGACTTTTGGAGCTCCTAGCTTCTTTCTAAGAGTTGGTAACACTGGGCTGTTGTTTTTAGCGTTCTCTTGCTGGTTTCTCAAGTTGGCTTTAAGTAGCGTGCTATCTATGCAGGGAGAAGATACTGACGTTCTTAGTCCTCATACACTGTCGGTGCCACTTATTTAGTTTCTTAAGCTTTCAGACACTTTTGGTGGACTTCCTCAGTGGATCAAACCCTCTGCTGCTTTCACGTATGAGAAACACTGGACTGTAAACAACGGTTTGTGATGCTTGATGCTGCAACACAGAAGTACACAAGTACTGTGATCTGATGCTCATCCCTCTTTGAGAATAATTTAGTTTTATCTGACACTGCAGATTGTAGATAATGTAAATATGCTCGTGTGTGTGTGGAGCTCCACTGCTTTAACGTCTAACCGCCACGAGAAGCCGTAATTGAAATGTAGCTGAAGTGAAGCTCTGTGATTCTGCTGATTGACTCATTGTTCTGGTGAATAAGCAACACGACACCACAGCCTCTGATGACAGCCGCCCACCACCGTGTTATTTTATTTCCTCTCCCGGTTCGCTTCTCTTTTTCCACTTCTCTCTCATGCGTTTCTTTTGGCTGCGCTCCTCACTGTTCGCTTTCCCCACGCATGTTGGAAGCGCCGGGTTATTTTGCCCCCAGAACGCAGCTGAAATCTGCTCCAGCCCAAACCAGATGGCTGCGTTCACGGAGCGGTCCGTCACTCCTGTTCCCCACCATATGACGCTCGCAAGTCTGGGAGCTGTCTCGGCGAAGTGCACCCCCACCTCCCCCCAAACTGTGCGTTCTTGCCAAGACTGGGGCTCCGCTTCTGCAGCAAGCCAAGCCCCCGACAGAAAAAAATGTTTTAATATATATTTATATACTGAGCCAGTCAGACTCTTGAGTGTTTTATAAAATGCAGATTTGGAGACGTGAACACGGTGTCTCGTTAGAAGAGATGAAGAAGAATCTTTTTTTTCTTTTGGCTGCAGCCGAGCGGGGCCTTGTTCCTGGTGCAAATTTATTCACTGTGAAATTCAGCGAGGACTCGTCACACGAGGACGTGTGACTGGACGGAGGCCTACATCCACACAAACGGACAGAAGGGGACGGAGACGAGGCGGTCCAGACTGTGCACACAGTTCCTAATAGAAGTTTAAGTCACAGCGAGGAAGTATTATTCAAAACCACGAGACCTGTTGAGTTATTCTCTAAACACATGCGTACATACATCGTCCCACACATGGAACCGTAGAGATCAGAGAACCCGAGTTCATTTTAATAGCTTCAACAAACAATTAAGTCTTATTTTCAATCAATTACAGATCAGACAATAATAAAGAATTGCACGTTTCAAGAGCCCATGGGGAAGTATTTATATTATTATTTAAATGATTTTGTTATCTGAAAGCCCAAAGAATCTGAACTCAAGATGCAAAAGTACAAAAACCTGCAGATTCCTGACCGCGTGCATGAGATGTAACCTGTTGAGCTTCCCGTCCTGCAGTACTGGCGGCAGGTGTACCTGGTGACGGTGCTGGCCATGATCCTGGCCGTGTTCTTCGCTCAGATCCACCCTCACTACCTCAGCAAGCAGTGGAAGCAGCTGCGCTCGCTCATCTTCTGCCTGGTGGCCGGCTACGGCCTCATCCCCACCTTCCACTGGATCTGCATCACCGGAGGCTTCTCCTCGGAGCTCGTCCAGGTGAGTCTCCACAACCGCAGTATTCATTCTGTTACGGAGGTTTACTGTGATGCTGAGCCGTGTGAACTTGTGTTTGTTTGAGAGGAACAAATACGGAAGATTAGTTTCTCTGTTTTTCTTTTGACAATATTAATGCAGTTGTTTAATTGCTATTCTTACGTTTTCTTTGGTCTCTAATATTTAGACTCTAATTATAATAAAGAATGTTATTTATACTAACAAATCATTTAGCAGGATTCATTTGTGTTTTGTTATGTAGCTGCTGTTCAGTTTATTCCACAAGCTGCTTAAATCCTCTTTTTTTTTTTTTTATTTCCTCCCTTCAGGCTTTTATTCCTCGGGTTCTGGGGATGTACTTCATCGCTGTATTAGCTCTCATCTTCTACGTTTCTAAAGTTCCTGAGCGCTACTTCCCAGGTGAGACCACTTTGTTCAGAGCTGTGTGTGTGTGTGTGTGTGTGTGTGTGTGTGTGTGTGTGTGTGTGTGTGTGTGTGTGTGTGTGTGTGTGTGTGTGTGTGTGTGTGTGTGTGTGTGTGTGTGTGTGTGTGTGTGTGTGTGTGTGTGTGTGTGAGAGAGAGAGAGAGACTCATCTGAGTGTCTTTAAAATGGAATACGTCACACTTCAGCTCAAGTCATTGGATTCAAGTATATAAAAGTAAAGTAAAAAGTTGAATGGACAAATGTTAAAGAACGGTTTAGACGGTACTGTGGGTCAGACGTCTCGTTTCTTCCTCTGTGGTGTCGCTGCAGGTCAGCTGAACTACCTGGGCTCCAGTCACCAGGTGTGGCACCTGCTGCTGGTGCTGATGTTGTACTGGTGGCACCAGTCGTCGTGCTTCATCATGGCGTACCGACACAGCCGGCCCTGCCCCGACGCCCCCCCCCACCAATAGGACGCCGCTCTGCACGCCGGGGATCCCCGACTCTGTCGTAAGCAGCGCCGTGCGTAGTAGCATAAAACTGACTTTATAGTGACGTGATATACGATGAGATTTGTAAACAAGTTTTTATGGCATACTATATACTAAGACTTCTTTATGACGCGATTCCACAATATTTTTCGGCATTTTTATCGAGATACTATGACTTTTTACTTCATAATATAATTTGACTCTTTTGATGTTTTTAGTCGTACTGTACTTTGACCTTATTATGCTTTCTTTCAACATACTATATTTGACTTTTTCATGACATCAAGTCAAACTATACTATGACTCTTAAGTCTTTTTTCCACTTTTTATGCCATATATATATATATATATACTATTATGATTGTGTATGCATTCTTTTGATATACTATACTATGACTTTTTTCATGACATAGTATAGTCCGTCGAAAAAAGTATTTCCTCGTTAGTGCAGATTTAAATGAGAGAACTTTGAGTAAAGTCTTAACTGACATTAAGCTGATAGAACTTTTTATTTTAATAATATAATCAATCAAATGTAGATTTAATTCAGGAACCATCTGATGAAAGAACAAGTGATCAAAATATATATTCCGACATTTGACACATTTGAGGTGCTCTTGAGTTTGTTAGCGAGCCCTGATGCTGCTCATCTTCTTCTCTCATTGTGTAAACCATTGTCTTCTTCGTCTTCTTCAGGTTGGTGAATGACAACACATTCAGTCCACCTGACCTGTGAAGGAACAGCCGGGCTGCAAACAGGGAATCGAACCTGTGACACGTGTTTTTACCAGCTCGTCGCCAACAAACGCAAACGCTGCAGTTCAACTACACAAAAAACAAATGGAGGTTAGTTTAGCTGCGTAGCGTTCTAAGTGCCTGTTAATTAAACATTATGTAGCACTTGTTAAATTATGTTTTGCTCCAAGAATGCCCAATATTTCAAATAATCCCTTGTTTTTAAATAATCAAGTAAAATTAAATTCAATGCTTTAATGTCACCGCTGGGTGCAAGTAAATAAAATCTGTTTTAAAGTGTTGAAATTTGACGAGCAATCGACCCAAATTTCTTTCATTTCCAAACTTTAACAAGTTGTCAGTGTTTGAACTTTGAGGTTCTTAATGAGAACAAGCAACAAACGAACCAGTGGTTAATAATTCATGTTTAGATATAAAAACCAAAGAGATATTAAACGTTCTCTTCATTAAGCTTCATTTTGTGCTTTTGCGTGAGCAGTATTATTGTTTCTGTACATTGTTTCAGTATTGTGTTTCAAGTACATACAAGTACTACAGATGTACAAGTACCACCAGAACGTAATGTGTAATGCTGCTCTCTGTGTTCAAACTGACATTGTTTCACTGTTGGAAGGTTTTCTTTGAGAAAAGTGTTTTAAGTCCAGTTTATTAAACTGATTTATTTTATTATTTTATTTTCCGGCTCTGACGAGAGAAAGTTGAGGCTTATTAAAATGTTGCGTGGTCAGTTTGTAGATATTTAAACTAATACTGACGTCTTCAATATGAATCATGTTAACTCATATATTTATATATATATATATAATGGAAAATGTTTGACAGACGTCATACATTTCAGTTGCCTACATGCATTAAAAATATTTAAAAAATTGTTACATTGTTCTTTTTAGCACTTTGTGTTCTCAAAAAATCGATTGATTTACTCCACATGTGGGCAACGTTACTGTAATCACTGTTGACTTAAGGTTGGTTTGAATTGGGACATTTGTGTCCTCGTGCAGCTCTGTTACCTCCTGTTCATTCTCATCTTTAAACTGCTTTTTGTTCCTGTGTGAACAGAGTTTAACTAAACTGTCAGATTCTCATTGTTCAGGCTCGATACTCTCTCAGTACTGTTTCTCCGGCTCATTTTAGGGTGATGTGCAATGTTCAAGTCAACCGCTTTTTTTAAATTTTCTCTTTGAATGACTTCATTCCAAAATGCAACACGTTCACGATGGACAGAATTCATCGTCTCTCAAATGTTAGTTTGTGTACACAAAACAATAGTTGAATGTTCTGGAATGAAAGTAATTTCTTTTGTTTGTCATATTTAAAGTTTTAGACCGAGACAGATGTTACTGTTGTGTATTTAAGTTATTCACCTGTGAGGTCTGAGCTCTGAGACGTCGGCCGTGTGTCTGAAGAGGTTTTGTAGCAGCTGGAATTTTTGTATCTTGACTTTTCATACCTGAGCAATCGGTGCTGAACGTGACTCTAAATAATAAAAAATAAACCATGTGTGTGTGAAACTGCTTTGTTTTCAAACCTCTGAGATGAATCTTTGTTTTGTTTTTTATTGCATCAAACAGCAGTAGAGCAGAGAAATCAGATGTGTGGAAATAAAATGAAAGATGTAAAGTAGCATCGAATGGTTCCACTGGTGAAAACAACCTGCAGGTTTAACTCAAACAGTGAAGGTAGATGCAGAGCTTAAGGCCGTCGATGTGGAGAACACAGAAACTAGTTCATGAATACAAACGCCTGATTACGCTTCACAGATCACTCCGCCGGTCTTTGATTTTAGTTCCCTTTTATAAATACGCCAAATCACATCCTGCAGCGTTATTGTTAACAAATAACACGAAAAGACCAAAACCAATAACGAACGGATCCTGCGTGTAACCGAGGCCTGATATCTTACTTAAAACTATCGATACCTCTTTTCCATTTAACTGATCGCACAGGTCCCGTTTATTCTTCAGCATAAATTAATTAATGTTATATTTACTGTTAGGAGTGATAACATTGCTGAGAAAGATTGCGGTAAAGCGTGTGAGTTTTTGAAAAGGGTCGAAGACGAGCGATCTCAATGTGGCTTTGTGTTGTTATTTCTAACAGAATGTGTTGAGTTTTATAACTTAATAAAATAAAGAATTAACAGAAGTTTACTGCTAGGAAATAAAAGAAAACAGTTAGGAGCCTAAATTTAAACCTCACCCAACTTTTTAAGGAAGTACAATAAAATTCGATTCCTTGTAGAATTGAAAGTGTAAATCACAGCCACGTTTGGCTGCTTAAAAGACTACCGTGAAATTATGCATAAAAGGGTTTAAAAAAAACAGTGGTTAAGGACAACCCCCGAACGATTCCCCCGACATGAAAAGGCCGACGTGGGCCGACCGTGTCGTGGTTTTCGAGGTTCTGTGCAGCAAAGGTGGAGCCCAGCTCAGGTAAGGCTTCGTGGTGCTTAAAAAAGAAACAGACATATTGGTAGGTCAGAAGGAAAGCCATGAAGAGCTTTTTGCAGCGATTTCCGATCCGGTTCAAACGTCTTTTCAAGCGTTAAGATGCAGCATAAAAAGGCTTTCTCAGCACACAGGTACAGCTGAAAGATACGTGGAAACGTCACTCACACTCCACAGGATTTAGGTTTTTGTTATTCAAAGAAGAAGCGTCGGGGTTAAGTTTTGTCGATTGGTTGAAGATGTTCCCAAGCCCCCAAAAACCAAAAAAAACGAAGAGGTTATTTAACCGCAACTGGCAGAGAGAGGGAAGACTGCAAGGACAAGTCACTGCTTGGTGGGAAAAGGTGCAGCTCCGAACGGGTCGAGGTCCAGCGGCTGCTCCGTCGGCTGCTCCGTCGGCTGCTCGGGCCCGCTGTGGACGACCCTTTCTGTGAAGGGCATCGCCCCGAAATCATCCATGCTGCCGTCTCCGAGAGCACCGCGAAGGGAGCCCGACCAGGAGTTGCCGTTGGCCGTGCCCGAGTCGCTTTTGCTTTCGGTGAGTCCTTGATACTGGCCTTGCCGGCTGCCGTCCGGAGGTTGGAATGGCTTGGCTCCGAACGGGTCTAAAAGGGCCTCGTCCACCGGCAGAGAAGCTCCTTCGTCTTTCCCTTCAGCCATGGTTATATCAACGCTGATGTTCTCCTTCGAGTCCGAGGTGCTGAGGAACTCGTTGCTGCTCTGCGAGTCTCTCCGGCCGACCTTCTTGTGTCTGCGTACTCGCTCCGGTGTGCGGTAAGTCGGCTTGCCGGTCTTGCGCCCGCCGGTCGGCGTGCCGTGGTGGCGTTTGCTGTTGCTGCTGCCGGCCGTGGCCTCCTGCTTGGTTTTCCTCTGGCGCGACGACAGCCTCTGGAGGCTGCGCTGCTTCAGCCTCTGTTGCTGAGGGCTGGCCGACTCCTCGAAGGACGGCTGGAAGATGTCTTCCGCACTTCTAGAGGTGGCGGGAGGCGGCTCGTCGGGGCCCGGCTGGAAGGGGGAGAAGCCAAAAACGTCGATGCCGTCGGGGGACACGGGCGGCGTTTGGCCCATGGGAACATCGCTGCCGCTCTTGCCCGACTTGGAGAGGTTCCGATTGAATGGCGCTTTGGTAAAAACGTCAAAGTCATCTGCGGCTCGCTGCTCGTGGCTGACTTGCCTGAAAGGCGCTTTGGCGAAGATGTCCGAGCTTACTGAAGGCCCGACGGGTGAGGTTCCACCGAGGAAGGGAACGGCGCCAAAGACATCCACAGAGTCCTCAGCTGGAGCAGCTCTCACTCCGCTGGGCGACTCCGGAGGGGTGATCAGAGTCATGGCAGAATCCTCCTGAGGACTCCCTCTAGCGGCGGCCGGAGCAGCTTTAGCGGCCGGAGCTTTCCTCGAGCGGTTCTTGACCCTGCTGGGGTCGTAGTCCGAGTCCGAGCTGTGCTTGTCGTCGTCGTCGTCCTCCTCAGAGTCCATCAGCAGAGGCCTCTGTCCTATATTCTCCGGCTCGGTATCTTCACCGCGCTCACTGTTCAGCGCTTCATCCTCCTCCGCCTCTTCGTCCTCGCTGCTCTTTGGCGAAGGAGGGTCGGACTCAAAGTCACTGTCGGACTCTTCGCCGGGTCTGCAGTTGCTCTTCCTGCCTGGTTTGTGCTCCTTGGCTGCCGCCGCCGGCACCTGCTCCACCGGCTCGAGACTCTCTGCAGTGGTTGAGACGAGAGCAGGAACCCTGACTTCCTCATTGGTCGGCTCAGTCTTCATCTCATCGGTACCTGAAACAAGACACAAATGCAAGAGTTAAAGATGCGACAGTCTCCTCAATGTGCAAGTTTTAACCCTTCCAGATATTTTATGACAGAGTCTTGATTCCAGACCAGATGGACACCTCCGAGGCTAAAAACGTCCCTTAAAGCTGCATTCTCTCTAGTGTCCACCAGGGGGCGACTCCTCTGGTTGTATAGAAGTCTATGAGAAAATGACTCTACTTCTCTCTTGATTTATTACCTCAGTAAACATTGTAAACATGAGTTTATGGTCTCAATCTCTAGTTTCAAGTCTTCTTCAATACAGCATGATGTTCATTTAGTACATTATGGTCCATTTAGAGTCAAACAGACCATAAAGCAGGGGATGCTTTAGGGCGGGGCTTACTGTGATTGACAGGTCTCTACGTCACTCCTCCTCAGTCGAAATATGGTCACTTCCTGTTCACTGGTTGCAAAAAACTAAGACGGCGACGGCCAAAAGGCCGAATTCCAATCTTTAACGTAGTCCACAAACCAATGGTACACGTTTTCCTTTCCTAAGAGCGGCTCTGTTGCATTACAGAAATCAGGACACGTACAAATCCCAACAGTTTGTCCAATATTGAAGCAGAAGGAGCAGCGAAGGAGAAATCCCTGAAACTCAATATGGTCTAAAAGCTGCTCTGACCCTCTGGTGATCAGAGCAGCTTACAGGAGGAAGAAATGAGACGCGGAGCTTTTTCCAAGACTCACAAAATTGCTTTCAGATTTAAATCTCTTAGTGAAAAGATTCAAGCTGCCAGTCACGTCCTTTAGACTTCAATAAATAAAGCTTTGTCCTGCAATTACTAATCTTTCTGCATATTTCTATAAATTCTTACGCATAAATTGGCATTTGCTGGAACAAAAGTGCCTCGTGTAAATTTATTTCCAAGAGATTTGCATAATGACAAGTTAGAGATTAGCCTAATTAGCGCGTGGATAGTCTCCAATTAAATTGAAGATAAATGGTGCTCAGACACAATGAGCCAACTCATTGTTCCCCATTAGTGGAAGCTCTATATTAGAAAGCAGAGAGAGGACCCCCCGCTGTGCACGCGAGGATGGAAACCTCTCCTCATCTTCAGCCGTCCAAACTGGCAGGACGGGATGACAGAGTGGGCCAAAAAAAAGAAGAAGCTTTTGTTGTTGATAAAATGAAACAAGGCGGCAATACAAAGTAATGATACAACATATTAACGCAGGAAAGTCTCCTCATCTGTTCGCTCCACTCCCACTGCTCCCAGATCAGAACTTATCACGTTCACTTCAGACGCATCTTCAAGAGAAGACGTCGGACGACACAGATTAGTTTTGGAGGATTACGCTGCAGACACAGATCAGTGGTGAACACGTGACTGCTCTCTTGTCCGACAGCAGCAGCTCGGAGTCTCTTCTCTCGCGCGACAAACACTGAGCCCGGATCGATTTGATGAAGCTGCAGAACGTTCACCGACCGACTCAGAGCCCAAAGAAGCGATTACACAACTTCTCTAAATACTTCATATTAAAAAAAACGAGCTGGAATTAGTTAAGAATCATAAACATCCCTTTTGTCAGTTTCTCTCTCTTTTGTGTGAAATCACCATAAAATTGTACAATTAAACATGTGAAGATGTTATTTGAAGATGAAACGTTGACGTCTCTGGGAGCTTATTTCATTTATTATAAACATTTTAAAGATATGATTTGGAAAATCATCATTACTCAGCGACACTGCGGCTGGAATTCACTTTCATGTTTACTGCTGGGAAGTGACAGAATAACCTTCTGTGGTTTCACTCAGACACACAGAGGAGAATCCCGAAGTAACGTTTTGAATTGAGGTTGATTAGTTGTCACTTCGACACAGGAGGATTCGTGTTCATCAAACACTCCATTAAACACATTAAATATAATGACCCCGGTGTGAAGTCATCGTCATAAAGTTGCTGTTTGTGTAAAGCGTTGAGACGGTTTGTTGTTCTAGACTTTTACAGACTGAATCATTTTGTCTGTTTAGGTTTGAAACACAGGATCAGATGAAATATCAAAGATGAACTCATGATCAGTCTCCATTTTCACTCTGCAGAGCATCAGAACAATCAGCAGTTTGTTAACCATACTATTAATATTATTATTATTATTATGCAAATGGAGGAATTTGCTTCAATCCTTTTTGGAAATATATATTCTAATTTAAGGCCCAATAATTTATTTTTCTTTTGCAGTAAAGATTTGAGATTTTAAGCCGACATGGTGAACGAGCCTTCTCTCACGGATCATGTTATTAAATGATGAGACAGCAGTAAGTGTAATCTCACTACAGACAGAAGACAGAGTGACGAGTACAGTTAGAGGAGATTTAGTCCCTCAACAAAGTCTTGAAACTGGACTCGTTTTAAACGGATTGGGAGAAAGTCAAACGAATGCACGTAAACGGTTGTAAGCGTCACCTTCCTCCTGATCGATAGTTCTGATTGGACGACAGAGCTCAAACAAAGACAGCCATGTAAACAGGAACATCTTGCACACGGTGTAGTGGTGGAGAGACTCTAAACCTCAAGACCTACTGAAAATAAATAAAAGGATTCAAAGGGGATTTTGATTTTGAATGTTTTTTTTATTTATCAGTTACATTCTATAAAGAAATACATTCACACTCACAGTATGATACAGGACCTTTCTTTTCTTTACATAGTCTGCTGCAGAAACAAAGATATGTAGAAGACAACTTATCGATCTATAGCTGAGAGGAGAAGTATAAACTGAAGAGGTGTGGCTCTCTCTCTTCTCCCAAACACTTCTAACAAGGATGCATTCAAATAAAGAACGTAGTGATCTCGGGGGGTTCTAGCAGGATGTCAAGCTGACGAAGGGGAACCAAGCCCCCGGAGACAGAGAGGATAAAAGCACAGACAACTTGCAGATGTAAAAAAGAAAAATATATAAAACATGTTCAACGTCTGTTCGCTTGTTCATCCCATAAAATGCGGGGATTAAAAATGATTAAAAAAAGAACATTAAAGTGCAGTTAATGGCTCTGGTCGTCCCTCATCCCCACTAGAGATCCATCCACCAGTACACATGAACAAGATGTTTCTGAGTATGGCCGTCTTATGACAAATACAAACTAAGGAAATGAAAATTTAAAAATAAAAGTGAACAGAAGCAACGTCCCGATGAAAGCAGGCAGTGATGTGAAACATGACTTACCTTCAGCTAAACACACGGGCTCTATGTAACATGTTGCTCATGATCGGGACTGACGGGAGTCACTTCCACAGACATGCAGCCCTTTAGGATCGTACGCATTTAAACAACACAAACGTTCACCATCTTGAAGGATAGCATTCCTCTCAGCACGGCTATTTACATTTACACTCCTGAATGTGTTCAACAGAACGGAGGAAACACGGTTCAGAGCACAACGTTGTGTCAGTTGTTGATTCATTTAAAGTCACGTTAAAGATGAACCTCGGACCGTTGCTCCACGTCTGTGTGTCTGAGGGACCGAGGGAGCTTTTTAAATGGTCCGGTATTGAGGGAGAACGCTGCGATGTAATCGCTCGGTGCTTGTTTTTGCTGCCGAGATTGTTAGAAGTGTCTGACGACATTATAAAGAACCCAACAGAGAGATAAAACCTCTCCGTCTGTTGTTGAGTCGTGTGACTTGCTGCCTGAAGACAAACGGTGGAAACGTGAGTGAGAGTTGGCGAGAGGAGCGTCGGTGGTGTCAGTTTCTTGTGTTGGAGGACAGAAAGCGTCGCTTAGTGTATAAAAAGATTGCTCATGTCGTGGCTGAATGTTGAGATGGTTTTGAGATTGTGGATGTGAGGTCAGATCTCAGAAACTTCTCAGAGCGAACAGACAGACCGGATTAATGTAACGGTAAAGATAAAGGTTTAGTTTCTCTGTGGGGTTGTTGTCAGACACTTATATTAACTATCTGAGTCGGTCAGTGACAAAAACAAACCCTTTAAGAGGACGTACGCTGACTGACACTGCAGTCTGTTTATCTGAGCTGACAGAATATACAACGTCAAACATCAGTCACAAACATCGGGCAGAATAACTTCATTTACTAACAGACGGATTTAAAGTCCAAACTTTGGTAACTGAGGAAAACAGAGCGGCTGCTTTGTTCCTCTGAACATTTGAATTCTTCAGATAAATGTCATCAGAGACAAAAGAAACAAAGAAATAAACTGTCAGCGTCGTCGGTCAGGTGAGTAAAACGGCCTCTTGAAGGCACTTTGTATCTAGAGATGGAACCAAACGACGTCTGCTCAAAAGAAAAGAAACCCTTAATATATGCAGTAAAAGAGGAGTTGAATTAAAAGGTGCAGTCACACCACCAGCAACGTAACTTCTGTCTGCAGACACCTCACAGGTTCTCTGTGAGGTGGTTCTCATTAGAGGAAAGTCCTCCGGCTCTCGGGTTCAAAATTGCAGCAAAACAAAAACAAAACAAAACCTTCGGCCGTAGTTTTATTTTGAGTGTTGTTAGAAAACATGTACGGCCGTGGTGCTGGAAAACCTTTGGCACTTTAATGACGCATCAGCCAGCGTGTGTCGTGTTGTATTCCGATTGGTTGGTAGCAGTAAAGACAATTGACACGCTGCGTCTTTGGTCAAAAATCATCATTTTACATCCAGATGTTTCACCACCCTTCTCTCAAAATTGTCAACTTTTGTCCGGAGGAGTTTGAAATCTCACATTGTGAAGAATTCTTTAGTATTTTAAAGACCAAAGCAGAAATGAGTAACTAATGAAGTGAAACAGCTGATTTCTGCTCGTTGCCGGCGGTGTGTTTGCACAAAACGTATCGTAAAGAATCACCTGCGACCTAAAGAACCCAACAGCTGACACAGAGCGCCGGGCGGAACACAGGACGATAAAAGGCCGATCAAAAATGTGAATTCTCTCATTCCGGCCTGTAGAGTCCCTTCAATCGGTTTGGTTGTTATCTATTTTGGTTTTTCCAATTTGAACTCCGTTGATATTCATGAAGTAACGAGTAGAAGATGATCACATATCCCACACCTACATTCAAGTGCTCGGGGGTTATATTGCATCATTGAGATGAATTTACGGTAGAAAAACAAAAGGAAATCTCGACGTGTTTTAGCGTTTATCATGAAATATAGTCCAAGTTACAAACAGTGATTTCTAAACCGATTCACATTGAAGGAGCAGGAAGAGCACAGAGGCACAGAAGCTTATTGCTGCCGCCGACGCGATGAACGCAGACACATGGTTATTACGCCTGCGTCTGGTCAGACGGACCCGGTGGTATTAAGAGTTAACGTTAAGACTTAACGTCGGCCTCCAAAGCAAAGAGCTCCGGCTGCACCACAACATTCGAGGCTTCGTCCCGACGACTAGAAACAAAAACACGTTTATCTCTCTGTGAGGAGTCGCTGCAGTTTTAATGGGCGAAGAGGGTCGAAGATGTTTTAATGTAAATGAACGGCAAAGAGCCGCAACTTTGACAAGTTCAAGTGTCCTTTTTTAACACCCCAACATTGGAGTTTATTAGTACCAGAGCTGAGTGATGTTTGGGCTGAATTAGTATTTAAATGTGAGGTTTACAGAATGAGTAAGACTTTAAATCTACTGAACGAGCATTAAAAGAGAGGGACGTGTTTAACACACGCCTGTCTCTTCCTTATGATCCTTCACTCAATATTAATAAAATGACAGACCTGTTTGTACAACTAGAGCGTCTGCAACAGGTTTAACAACATCACGTCTACTTTAAGAGCAGCAGAATAAATCAGCTTCCTGCAGCTGCAGCCAATAATAAACATTTTCTTCTGGAATGAAAGCGAAAAACAAAGCAAAGAATCAAACTGCTCGACATCTTTAAGACTCGAGTAAAACAAAAGAGTTAAGAACTAATAAAGAACTTCATTAAAAGAAGTGCAGCTGGACTTTATCAGTATTCACACGGAGCTCCAATATGTTCTGATGTCAACAACAGTTTCCTTATGATTTATGAAACTTGATCAAATCCATGGTTCTTAGATTAGATGGCCTGTGTGTTAAATGTGTTCAACAAGCAGTAGAGATATCTGGTGATTCATTTTCTACGTCTGATGAAATCGTGTTTATGACTCAAGAAGTGGTGAAGAAATCGCGATCGTTTAGTTTGTTGTTGTAATACTCATGTTGGCCACAAGCGGCTGAAGTTCAAATGGTGATGAAAAGCGTTCACGTTTCCTCCGGGTGAGTTGTAACTTCTCCATGAACTCTAAACACAAGGTTCATATCATGTGTGAGAAAGTTTGGTCTTTCTTTTGGCTAGAAATGTATTTCATATTGGCACTAATCTGGCCTTTATTATTTTGAATATGGAGTAGTTCACTTCAGCCTCTTGTGGTCAACATTAGTATTACAACAACAAACACTTGTTTTAGCAGATGAAAAAAATGATCTTTCCTGATTGAAAGATAAAAACATTGAAGGAACCGAGAAAGAAAACCTTTTTTTTCCACCTGTTCTTAAGTTATAAACCTCTCAGGGTTCCAAAGAGACGGACGTACCCAATAATGAATGTAATGAATGTAATGAATGTAACTGAGTACGTCTAACATCACTCAGCCCTCATGAGCACCAGCCATGCGTCTCTTCTGGTGCCGATGGAGCTACAGCAACGTTAAGCAGCGCGCTGCAAGATTTCTACGCACTGAAAAGAAAAAAAAGAATCTTACGCATATGTGCTAGTATTAGTATTATTATGTGTATCCTATGTGTTAGTACCTTGTTCAAGCCATTAGATCCAGACAGGGAATGTAACCCCCAACCCTGGCTGAGGTAGTGCCTTGCTCAAAACACTTCTGACCAGCTGACTTGCATAAAAGGTTCGTTAGGAATGATGACCACACAGCCTTAGTTTTAGAAGGCAAGAGATGATTGCAGTGCGGTTACCACCAGCGTAGTGTCAGAGGAGCCTTAACTCACCGTCTCCTGTTTCATACTGATCCGACTCATCGTTGGGGAAAACAACAAATATCTGACTTATCATTGGTTTTTAAGGCTCCGAGAGCTGGACAGGAGGGGGTGAGGGGGGGCAGGTGTCTCCAGTGTTGGGTCCTCTCTGCAGAGACTCCTCTAAGACTTGCCTGTGCTAGACACAAAGGGGACGGAGCCGAACAGGTCCTCCGGTAGCGGGGGTCTGGCGGCGGAGGCAGCCGGCTGCGGTTGGTCCGGTTCCATGCTGGCTGTTCTCTCCACGGGTTTATCTGTGTGGAGGAGGTACAGAGGGTGAAAGGTGAGAGCAAGAACACGCCCATCAACTGCTTTTGGCTTCAGAAGGTTAAAGCAAAATGAACAATCATGAGACACAAAATCTCTGTCTGTCTTTAAGAAAATGAGCAAAAATGTCACTGAATTCGTAAGAATCTTTGTTCGAGATCTAAATAACAGCCGGGGTCACTTGCTTGCTCTCAGCATGTCAAACTCCCGGTTGATCAGCTCCTCCTCGGTCAGCTTGGAGAAGTTGTCCTCTACGAAAGGGTTCCAGCGAGACATGTCGGGGGGGTAACTGAGCGCGCTCTGAGAGGGCGGCGTGACCCTGTCGGACGAGAGCAGAGAGTTCCTCCTGTGGAGACAGGAGAGCAGAGACGACCGGTTACAGATGCTTCACACGTTACCGTTACAATGATGACGGAGCAGTGAGGCTGTTAGTAACTAAAAACTGTTCAATTGCAGCTTTGGGGCCTTTGCTGCGTGTTTCTATACTGACCTCTGTCAAATAAAAGCAAAATGTTCTTCCACATATAGTGAGACGTACATGTCCCACTATATGCCGAGTTCAGGGGACTTCACCTGGGGTTACTGTATGAGGGATCCACAGGCGACGGTCCGCCCATCTGCCCAGCTCCAGCTCTGGGAGTGGTGACGTTGTAGGAACCCAGTGGGATCTGGAACTCAAGAGGGGAGGACATGTAGGGGAGAGGCTGCTGAGCGGGATGATACTGCTGTTGATGATGATGGTGCTGCTGTTGATGATGTTGCTGAGGGTGTTGATGATGATGCTGCTGCTGCTGCTGCTGCTGCTGCTGCTGCTGGATAAAAGCCTGTTGGTACTGGTGCAGCTGTTAGGGAAGGAAGAGAGGGAGAACAGGGGGGAAGGGAATGAGGGACGGACCTTTTGATTTCATGGCGCACAATGACGGCAACGAGATGATGGAATGTTGTTAGAAAAACCAGTTCTGGAGATTGGTAAAAGCTGGGGACACGGTGGAGAGGGAGGGGTGGAGGAGTGAGAGTCAAACAGTGTGAGCGAGTGAACTCAGGATCTCCTCAAACACTGGCTGAACATTCTTTAAAGCTGCATAGCAAACATTCATTCTGTTTATTTTAACCAGACGTGTACGTTGATTTCTTGACTTTTTCTTTAGGGCAGAAGACCTCCCAAACAAGCTGACAAATAAAAAGTATTAACATTATCAGCTAGTCGCATCATCATAAAGCAGAGCGAGACTTGATTTTATTTAGTCAATCTCTCCATCGTCTCTGATATTCACTCCTTTGAGCTTTGCTTTGGTCTCCACCAGCTCCTCAGAAAGTATCACTATTAAGCTGCTAAATGTTCCACTTTCTCCACCAGATAAACATTTTTCCTCCTGATGGATCTGACTTCTTCCAAATTCTCTCTGAAGCCATCGACTCAGTCTGACGTCGACAAGGCTCAGGGGACACGGAGCAACATTTCTGGGGCGCTGCTGGTTGTTTACAGTCCGATTGGCCTCTTGAGATACGAGACTGACGACGTCTACGACCGGATTGTTTCCTCGAGTAGCCAGTTAACGAGCTCATTTTAAAGCGATAAAAAGCTAAATCATCGGCAGCCGATAGACGCTTTGTTCCCACATTGTGTTAAAACCGAAGTGTTTCGCCTCTTTTGCTCTCCACAGATTCGGTTTATAGAGATTAGACGTCTTTAGACGAGAACACACGTTAAAGAAATCTTTATCCTCAAATATCTGAAGTGACAATAACCCATTTGAACTAACTCCTACAACTCAAAGAAGCTTTTTAATATGGTTCACGTGTGTACTAACATTCTTTAAATCTTGTTTCTGCATTGCTGCTCCATCCTCCACCTCCTTTTTTCCTCCATGTTTTCTTAACAAACCATAAGTGTAAAGCACTTCTGCACCGCTGCGCTTTTTAAAGTGCTGCACAAATTAAAGTTGATCTTGTTGTCAACACACCGTGTTACATATTTGCAGCCACTTAGCAAAGCTCCCTCTTCACAACGAGGAGCCGGTCTGAGATCGCGGAGGAAACGCTGCTTTTGAACACTGCGCAGGTATCTTGGGAATAAGAAGAGTACTTTTGCTGAGCGGCGCTCTCTTCCCCTGCACGTGAACCGCTTCATATGTCAGGATGCAACGCGGAGGGAAGCTGCTCGCTTTCACCCTCTGTTCGATCCCCTCGCGGATGCTTCGCTCCGACCAGATTGCCTCTGAAATAAAACAGATGGTGGGAAACGGACTAAAAATTGCGCCGCCCTAGCAGAGCGCGTTTGGAGGACCTGTGTTTGTGTGTTTGATTCAGTATCTGCGTAAATACGAGTTCTCTGAATATTTGGACGGAGTCAGTAGGAAGTTTTTTTGAGCGTCTGCTTCCAATGCTGCTTGGCACAGACGGAGAAGTGACTCGACTGCCAGTGTTTGGAACAGAGAGAGAGAGAGAGCGAGAGCAATTTTTAGGGCCGTTCTGACATTAAATGAAATACTCAGCTCCGTGTTACTTCACGCTGTGTCTCCATGTGTTTCGCTGTCATTTGCTCAAACTATTTATTGCCGTTTTGGACTGAAATCCTCTGCTCTGAAATTCCGTCATGATTCTTTTAGAGTTGGAAGCATCCTTCGAGTGTGCTTCAAACACAAACAAAAGTAAATTTGATTTGATGGATCAGACATCTGACAGAACTCACCATGGCTGCGTACTGAGCCTGGGCCTGGGCCTGGGCCTGGGCCTGAGCCTGGGCGACCTGCTGCTGGTACAACGGCTGCATCATCAGCTGCTGCTGCTGCTGGAGATAAGCGTGCTGATGCTGCTGCTGGAGGAGAGCTTGATGCTGCTGCTGCTGCTGCTGATGCTGATGCTGCTGAAGCTGGAGGGACTGCTGCACAGCCTGTTGGTACTGAGGAAGGTAGTAACGGTGATTAAACACATTCAGGCCCAGTCCCAATGCCCCCTCTAAAGCACGGCCCACGTGTCGAGCTCGAGGGCTCCGCCAAGTGGTCGCGCCGCTTGTTCGTGCTCCTCTGAATCTTTGTAACTTGGCGCGCACAATCAGAGCTTTTCAGACGCGACTGTCACAAATAGTTCACTGAAAAAAAAAATCACTGTTTAAATGTCTATTTATTATATTTTAGTCAAAACGACAGCCTGGCCATAAGGGGCAGCAACAGGAGGCAAGCCGATACTTTTGAATAGTACGCTTAAAGTTACATAACAGATTTATATTATTGGTTTTAATTAATCTTGTTAAGTAAATAAATATTATATATATTTTAAGGATCAGTTTCTGTGATTATTTTGTGCATATGTGTTGTAATAATAGCTGAACGTAATGTCCAGTGCTCGGATTCAAACCTTCACTGTTCACTCCGAATGTGGAATATTATTTTGAATATTGATATTTTGAGTGAACACCAATGTTGAGACTTTATCTACAGTTCAGTTGTTGGTCCCTGATCCCCGGGTGGAGCCCCGTTATCTATTAATATATGTTAATAATCCCATTGATATTAATACTTGTATTGATAAAGGATTTAGTTTTCATACTTGCTAATAAGCAAAGACGCTGACGTCAGTGTGTTGAAAGTACCTGGAGGTATTGAAGTTGCTGCGCGTTTGCATGATGTTGCTGCAGTGCTTGTTGTTGTTGTTGTTGTTGGTGATGTTGCTGCTGCTGCTGCTGCTGCTGCTGCTGCAGCTGCTGGAGACGCAGGTCACCAGGCTGTAGCTGCTGCAGGACTCGGTGCTGCTGACTGCCGGGCTGCGGCTGCATGGATGGAGGCTCAGAGCCGGGGGTGGGAGCTGAGTGGACGGGCAGAGGAGAGAGGGAGACGAGGCGGTGATGACAAAAAGAATATTTTCTGATCGTTTCAAGGCGGTTACATTCTAAAAGACAAACAATCAGAGAACTCAATAAATGCCTTAATGTGGAGACAGACTCCTCTGCGGTTCAGTCATTACATCCAGCGAGCATCAGTAAATACTATGCAGCAGTAAACGTCGTCGTAGTGACACAAAACCAAGGATTTTCCTTTTCCACCATGTTTTTTTAGATGAAAACAGGCTGCAGAGTGTTTACCCTGCGACCAGCAGCAGCTCCACGGCTCTAGAACAACAGTCGGCTGAAGGAAACTGTTAATTCCTTGAAAAGTAGTCCCGGGACTAAATTTACCAAGAACTTCTTTTTGAAACTTATGTGAAATTGTTCAATTTGATGCTCTACTTTCTTCTCAATTCTTTGATATAGAGATAAAAACATACCCTCAAGATAATAGACACTTCTATAGATATTAAATACCGACATCGTTCATGTTAAACGAACCTTTCTGGCCGTTGCTGACGGGTGCTGAAGGCACGCTCATCTTGACGGGGGTGACGGTGTTGGCGAGTGGCAGTACGTTACTGTTGGCTGCTTTGGGCCTCTGTCTGGGAGCGATGGAGGTTTCCGTCGGGCCGACGTCGTCCGTTATCCTGCAGAGAAGGAGCCGCACGTTGTTGTTGTTGTTGTTGTTATGCTAATACATCGTGAGCCTCCACATGTGCTGCATGTACAGCAGGGTTTGTAGTGAGTAACATCCAAATGTCTAATGTCATTTATTTATCTTGATCATTTTCATTAAACTGAAAAAGATACAAATGATTCTTTAAAGCACATTAATAATCTATTTTATTATTCTATTGCATCTATCAGTACCAGTGACAGTTTGAATATAATAAAAACTAAAACAATCATGACCTGGCTTTCGTTATGCTTTTCCGAGCAGCGACCTCACTCGCAGTCAGAGGCTCTGGAAGCGACGTAGGGATGGGAGAGTTCTGGAAAACAAGAATTATTAGGAATTATGTCGATACGCAAATGACTGCAAAAGCTGAACACACGCTGATCGCTTCATTCTGGTGACTTACGAAGAGATTTGGCACTGGACAGTCTTTTCCAGCTAATATGAAGGCAAAGTAGGACACTTGGTAAATGTCGGGTCTCTTCTCCAGCTCCGGTTCGAGCATATATCCTGGAACAAGACAAGAGGGGTCATTTTAGTCACTGGCTGGTTTACTGTGGCTGAGGTGCATCTCCTCTCTTTGGCCACTGGGCGGAGCTGTTGGTCAGATAATCACACATAAAAAGGGGAAGCTGCAGGCTGCCAGGATGCATTTAGGGAAGTGAGGCTGGAGTAACCGGTTCAAACAGGCTGAAGTTGTGTAAAGAACACTAGAGGTGTTGGTCTGTGGGTGAACACAGACAAGAGGAACTCGTTAACACTCGTTAAGAGTAGTTTAATAAACACAGAACAACAAAAACAGATTATGGGAGAGAATTACAATCTAGCTAATAACAATTATATAAAATTAAAAACATGAACTATGTTTCATGTGTTTATATATATATATATGTGTTGTTTGTATGTTTTTGATTATTTATGTGTATATGTGACAGAAGTTAAGTTCTAAAGAGCTCGAGAGGCAGGAACATACAAGTGTTTACTTCTGCCTTCTCTTTTTTAGACATTTATTTATTCATTTATTTAGTACGTCAACTGTTTATTTCATTACTTATTCTTATTTTGTTTTCTAATCATTTGTTACATGTTTTAAATTAATCCAAATCTAAAATGCGTTTGTACAAATACATGACTCGAGAGTCAAACTCCATCAAGAGGAGAAAGTCTTTTCTACAGCTCTCCTTCAGAACCGAACAAAATAAAAGTACTAATACACACTTCTAGAGAAGTGTGTATTAGTACTTCTAGAGAATTGTGTATAACTCCCAAACACGGTTTAAAACAGGAGAAATAAAAGTGTTTCAGTAAGTAGTGATGTGAAGTGATTCTGAGGTATTAGACTAAACATTCAGACGTCATGGATCCGCGTGAGGTCTCAGACTTACTGATTAAACAGTGCAGCTTGAAGGAGAACTTGGAGTTATCTGGAACGATAAAGGTTCCGTCACATATGGCCACTTGACTCTCCCCGAACGGAAGTGCGAAGAAACACAGCTTGTACAACAAGCATCCCAGTGCCTGTGGAGGAACAGAGGAACAGTCTTTAAGAACACCTGAACGCTCATTTAATGTCAGTACCAACCGGATACCAAGCGTACTCCACTCCACCCACACTTTGTTTATTTACACTATTTCTCTCAGCATTAAAAATCATTTCTATTCTGAAGAGAAATAAAGTCAAACTTCAAAGAATTCACAAAAACAACACGCACAGAGTTATGGTTAAGAGTGTCTCTTCACCTCCCTACTCCCTTATCATTTATACTTATATCAACACAATATCAATATTATATATTTTAAATATATAATACTGGTTTATCGTGCTCAGCTCAGTGTTTTGGGTATTATTATTATTGGGTTTAGTTACTCTGCCCATCCAACAGCTGAAAGGATTTACACAGAACAGAAAAACAGAACATGACTTTACTCTGGTACTGGTGCTCCTGTACTCCATGTACTGTAGTAAAACCCTGACTATGAAGTACCACCTCACACAAACACACCTTAACAGTCCAAACTATCCCTTTAAACATGTAAAGTGCAGTCCCTCCCAGCAGGGGAGCGAAGCCCTAACCCTGTTGTTGTCTTCCTCCCCCACTGAGCTACAGGACTGCTTATCACAGAAGTAATGTTCCTCATGTCGGTGGCTGAAGAACAGACCCAGAGTCTGCTCCCCTGGCAATATGGCTGTCCAAACAAATCCACACGCTAAAGTGCTCTGCTCCCAAATCATATATTTACTCTGGCTATATTTGGCTCCGGCATCTTCGTTGATGATGCAGTTTAGAGATGAAAGAGACTTTGGAATTAGCCGCAGTGTTCAGGGGATGGTTGTTGTTTCTCCATCTGCAGACGGACAGCTAATCCAGTCTGATACTAAACTCCTAATCTGAGTCAGACAGCGTATCCTCTGACAAACTCCCAGAATGCATGGATTATTGCACGTGAGAGAGGATGTATAAAACGGTAGCGTTTTTACAAACACATGGCTAAACATAGAACAGGAAGTGAGAACGCAGGGGGTAGTCCGCAGGAAGGTGGTGTTCTTCTAAGTCCCACAGAAGCTCCTACAACCAGAGGCCGGATTAAAGCTTCCGACTATTCAGGTCATACATATACACAATAAATATAAATATAAAAATATATACATATATACACACATATACATACACACACACATACATACATACATACATATGTATATTTTGTTAGTGGATCAACTTGTCTGGTTTAATCCAATGCAAATCTGAGAGACGGGCAAAGTAAGACGGGAAAAAGTGGTCAGACTTCTGCACAGCGGCACCACGAAATCTAATAAAAGAGTAAATATCCGTCAGCTGACTAAAAGATTCATCAACTGTTCATTATATGGACTTATTCGCTGAATGGTAGCATACATTGTTTTGCTATTATTTACTCGTAGTACTAGAAATCAAGCTTCTTGTTTTTTTTACAAAGAGGAGTTGATGTTTCAGATAAATCCAGATCCTGTTTTGATCATTTTAGAATTGCACATCGTCTCCTGTCTAATGGCAGTTTTACGCCAAAAAGAAAGGTCTAAGCAAAGTGCACACGCTTACGTGCACAAAGCGTCCCATTAAGAGCCACATATTCACATGCTGGCTGTTTTATCTCCCTGTGTGCATCGATTCACACCGCTCCCCAAAATGGCTGCCGTCCAAGCCCTTGTTGCTGCTTCTCTACCTCGCTACCTTCAAAAATAACAGCGGAGGTCTATTTCACACGAGGTCCTCAACTGTGTCGTCTCAAATGATCTCAAACGAGGGGAAGTAGAAGAGGGCAGGCAGCGAGGAGAGAGGAAGGGAAGAGGACGAGTGTTGAGAATGATGTCGCTCAATGTTTTATGAGAGAAAAACACTGTTGGAGAGCTGGTGGAGGCAAACAGCCCGGAGCGAGCCAGGAGGGAGGGAGGGAGGGAGGGAGGGAGGGAGAGGGAGAGAGAGAGAGAGAGAGAGAGAGACACACAGACAGACAGCGAGAATGAACCTGTTGGGGCAGTGACAGCCAGGACAAACCAGTCCTGCAGGGTGCATAACACAAACACACACACTGTGTGCACACACACACACACACACACAGACTAGGCCCTTACCCATATATCAGCCTTAGTGGTGATGGGTTTCCCTGCGTACAAGTTAATCATCTCCGGTGCTCGATATGAAAGAGTCGTGTACCTGAGAGACACAAACAGGAAGCAGTCAGTGGCAGGTCAAAGGTCAAATGAGCACCAAAGGTGGGAAGGAATCAGTACATTTATAATTATTATTAAGATAAATAAATGAGATGTTATGCTTTTTTAAATGTTGCAACATGTTGGAGTCAATGTCAATGTCTGACTTCTTCCATTCACATAAATATTGTGAACAATACAGTGTCACAATTATCTGTAAAAGGTTAATCGTGTAATAGAGTATTTTAAGATTTCAGTATTGCTACTTTTACTTAGAGTATTTATTTGAGCTCACTTTATTTTGATGACACGTGTGATCTTCTGTTCAGTGACACACGGGAGAAAACAAACCAACGGAACGGTTGCTTGGTTCCTTCAGAGAGAGAGAGCCAAACATTTTGTTTCCTAGTCGGAGTCATTCTGACGATAACCAAAGCAGCTGGTTGTTTTTGGCATAAACCCAGCTGGGTTATGAAACTACAGAGCCTGTCTGAGTCAGCCGAGTTCAGAGGACCGATGGTTTCTGTTTGACCGGCTTCATGAAGGAGGAAGAGTTTACACACGCGGTCGTATACTGCCGATAAGCACCACACGTGGCACTTTATTGCAGCTGTAAAAGTGTGAAAGTTAACAGGCCAGCGCTGCTGTGATTTGAAACACAAACAGACAACAGATACTACAACTGCACGGCTTACTACAAACCCAAAGAGCAGGGGGGGGGGGGACACACACCGACCACACAGGGTCAACACATTTACCGCTTCCCAATGCACCGTCATCGAGTGTAAGCTAGCACAGCTCTGTGTTTGGATGGACCTTAAATGAACTGAGGAGACCTAGCAACTCAATGCTTTAACAGCAATGGTTTTACTGTATTGAGCGACATGCAGAACTGGTCTTCCACGGATGAAGAACACTCACTTCTTGATCTCGTCCTCCACGGCGGTCACGCCGTCTTGGTGTGGCAGCAGAATCTTGTGAGTGGAGCTGCCGAAGTCACACAGCACGTAGTTTCCCTGGTCGTTCAGCAGGATGTTTTCCACCTGGTGTGAGGAACAGGCAGAGGTTTTATACTTCTTAGTGAACAAAGAAAGAACATGAGGAAAGTCACCAATGGAAAGTCAACGTAGTGTCACAGATGAGCCAATAATAGAACTTTTTATCTGCATTTGCAGTGTAACGTGAAGCACATAAAAGGAAAGCAAAATAACTCAGCAGAAGACGCAAACCCGTTAGAGTAAGATGTAAGAAAGGAAAGGAAAGCTTCTGCCACTGTGAAAGGGTTACAACTGCAGTTTTGCTTTCATATTACTGTGTTGGAGGCTCATATTTAACATCATAAACCTGCTCAGAGTCATTGTTTGTGCTCTTTCCTCTCTCACTGTATTCCTAAAGTTGTTGTACTTAATAAAGTTATTACGAGGAACTTTCATTCTGTGGTGATGTTGGCGGTCCCTGTGGACTAAAGTGGAAGCGTTTCCATACACCAGAGTCCCTTTAAACTGAGACGGTTTGATAACCAGTTAAAAGTTCTTCACTGTAACTTTAATTAAACATAAGTGTCAAATTGTAATGTAAATCTTCAGAAATACACAAAGAAACCGGTATCGATTAAAACTAAAGAGGAGATTTCAGTTGCTGCTGCTGTTTATCTATGTTATCCGTGTGTAGAACTGATCACAAAGAGCAAGCAGCTCCTTCCATACGGACGATCTGCTTCCTGTATAATGTGGGTGTGATGGAGACGCATCATCATCAAACACACAACCAAGCCAAAGCTAGTCCACAGTTACATCACAACGGGCATGGAAGACAATTAGTGGATAAAATCACGTTTAAAACTCAAACCCACTAAACTGTATTAATGGAGGAAGTAACTCGGCCACAGGAGTCTCATCACAGCTGAAACAAGTCAGTCTTAAAAACAGACGTGCGACTCATTTGCATGTTACTAAATGTGTTTGTATTTGAAGTGTCAGGCTTCGGTTTTTAGATAATACTTTTAGGGCCACAGCAGAGAACCTAATCCTGAGTTACAGCACGACAGCAGCAGTGTCATCATGCTGGTATTTGTCATGGTATCTGTGGGACGTTTGCATGGATGTTGGAAAGTTGACGCTTTTAAAAGTAAAATCTCTAATTTCTCTAAATCGCTCGTATTCTCTCATTAATCCATCTCGTTGCCGTAGGAACATTTCCAACTCAACAATCCATGTTGTGACAACCTCGAGGCATTAGTTTGACCGGACGGTGACGCTCAGTGGATTCACAAAGTGAAGGTGTGAGGAAGCATCGAGTGCATGCTAGAAGAGAAATGAAGGCAGGTGGAGGAAAAAAGATGGGAAACGAGTAGCAAAGAAAAGAGGAAGCGACAGACTGAAAACAAAAAGAGGAAACGGACTGACAGAGCAACAAGATGATAAGATGTAAAAATATCAGAATCAAACATGTGAAAACAGAAAGACATCTGCAGGAGAGACCAGAGAAAGACTTCAAACTGTCCAAGGAAACACTGAGCTCATGAAAGCAACACAGCGTCTCAATGCTGTTGACAGCTCGGGGTTAAGGGCCTTTTTTAAAATATATTTATGTATTATTTTTCTGCACTCTCACTTCCCCTGGCGATGCGTGACTGGGCCTCCTCGGCCCTTTGTGTCCCCGTGGTGTTATGTAAGCCGTGTAGGCTGAGCAGATAGACACAGACAGCGAACAGAGGACTGGTGCTGTGAGGCTGAAGGGACCGCTCTGTTTAGAGGCTCGTCCAACTGGACGGAGGACAGCGGCCCGCTGAAGGAGGCACCGAGGAGGACTCGACCAGGGTGGGATATTATATTATATAATATTATATGTCGAGGGCTTTTATTGTGAAAGGTAAGAAGGGACGGAGTGGATCTGGTAAAGGAGTGATAAAGTTTGACGTCTTGGTTTGATCTACGGAGCCTCAACAAGTACAAACCACAATCAACAAGAACAACCTGTTAGCATTGCATCACATGGTTAGTGCGTGTTTGTTTTGGGCCGGAGGAACTCAAAGGAAGTCAGCAGGTTTGGGTTTAATGTCTTCCTCGAGGAACTTTAAGGAAGTCGTGATTGCTCCTAAACAATTAGTCCATTAGTCACTAGATGAGATGCAACGGATGAAAGTTTTCGGATGATTTTGAGTTTTTAAAAAGTCTGACCTGCCGATTAATTCAGATTTTCTTTTTAAGAACTAGAATAGATATACACTATAATAGAACTAGAATAGATATACACTATAATAGAACTAGAATAGATATACACTATAATAGAACTAGAATAGATATACACTATAATAGAACTAGAATAGATATACACTATAATAGAACTAGAATAGATATACACTATAATAGAACTAGAATAGATATACACTATAATAGAACTAGAATAGATATACACTATAATAGAACTAGAATAGATATACACTATAATAGAACTAGAATAGATATACACTATAATAGAACTAGAATAGATATACACAAACATTTACTGAAACTTTTCTTTAATGGAAAATTCAATTGTATGTTCATACGAGAAGAATCAGAAAATATACTATACTGCGTATGTAGAGTAGGGCAATATATATATTATATATATATATATAATATATTAATATCATGGTTTTAATGTCTGCATTAAAGTTTAGTGATTTTCTGAACTTACCAGACTCTTCTATTATTCACCTTTACATCCACATTACTGATTATTTATCAGAAGTCTCATGTTCAACCTGACAATATCGACACGGAGGCATTTGGTAAAAACATATTGTGATATTTGATTTTCTCCGTATGACCCAGCCCTGATGTGGGTCTATCTTAAAGAGTAAACTGTTTATTATCTATATATTTATTTATCTATGTATCTATTTAAAAAAGAATGTATACAAAGTCAACACGCTGTTGGCAGAAGAGCCGGTGACTGTGATGACTGAGCAGCATGGGAATAAATTACAATAGAACAGACTATATTTAAATACATTTCCCGCTTTTTTCCCCGACGGTCTGATTAACTCACTAAATTTGTATTTTTTTTAAGAAATAAAGTTACTAAAAAGGTCTGAAAAAAGAAAAATGCATCTCTGACTCTAGCTTCTAAAAGGACCTGGTTCTTTTCTGTGTTTAATATCTCTGTATATTGATTATCTTTTGGTTTTGTATCCGTTTCTAACGTTTTAAAGAATCAAAAAAACAACCATCAGTTGCATCTCACCAGCAGGTGAAGGTGTTCAGAGGAAAGAGGAAAGGTCACCTTGAGGTCTCGGTGGATGACGGGCGTCTTGCACTGATGCAGGCGAGCGACGGCCTCGCAGCTGTCACAGAAGATGTGGAGGACCTCGGCCTCGCTGAAGCCCACATTCAACCGCTGGTTCATCTGCTTCACCACCTGACCCGCTGCAGGAGAGAGAGAGGACGACGGATGAAGCTTCAGGACTCGGGTCATCAATCCAGGATCGGAAAAAACAAAGTAGCAGCCGCATGTTCTGGTGTTTTGACGCTCGCAAACTTTCTAACTGGGATAGTTTGCAGGATGCTGACATTCACAAGCCCAAGCAGAACAAGCTAACCTGATGAACACTCAATATTTACAAAACAGTAACAATATAGTTAATATATGTTAGATATATCCACCATCACTACTACGGTGTGCAACAAGGATCAAAAACATACAAAACTCAGATTTGTAGGAAAAAGTTCCTTTAGTTTTGCTTTAATTTAAAGTTTCATTTAGTTTATTTTCCCCAGAATAATCCCAACTAACCCAAATAAAAATCACAAGTCAGATATTGCAAAGAGAAACTTCAATGAGTCTGAAGTATAAATGGATCATATATGAAGGTTTCACAACACGTGTGTGTTGACAAACCTTTACAGTACTCCATGAGGATCAGGACCTCCCACACGCTGTCCGACACCGCGTTGATCGTGGAGTCCAGGTAGCCGACGATGTTCTTGTGGCCCGACAGCTCCTTCTACAAACGGGACGAAAACATGGAACCCATCAGGACGGAAAGACCCAGAAGAAGAAGAAGAAGAAGCTGTGCATCTCAAGAACTGAAATTGCACAAATCTAAAAAGCCACTACCAATAACAAGGTAGTTATTGAAGTGATACAAAGGATACATGTGGATTGTGCACACACACTTTTAAGAGGTGCTGATGAGTATTCATGTCTGGACTTGTGTAGTGTTGCAGCTATATTTGCTACTCGATGTGCAATGAAGCATTAAAACAGTGAAGTCTGGAATAACGCCCTGCTGTTTCTTCATGTCTCTTTTAAATGGTGTAAGCAGCAACTTATGTTCACTGCATTAAAAAAGTCTATCTGAGCCCAGTTCCACCGATAGAGGTAGTACTACAAATACTGTAAAATATACTATAAAACAGACAGACAAGTCAATCCTACTGGATAAATTACAGACTAACCGAATCACTGCTAAAGTTGCAGACATTTGAATCCGATTTGTTTAGGTAAAGAAAAAGAACACGGACGAAATGACTAGCTTTGTAGAATACCTGCCTCATAAACAAGCTATGACTTCTGTTTACCTCCTGGTTTTGCCATTTATGAGCAGTGTAAATATAGGGAAACCACTTCCACATTTGCAGGAGAACACATCCCAAAAAGTTCAAACATCCAGCTGTAGTGAGTTCGGCCTGGTGTGGTGAGGGTGCCGTTTGTGTTCCTTCATGTTGTTACTTCGTGCTGAGCTCTTAACTCCGCTAATCTTTCTCAACTTGATTCATTGGCCGGATTAAAGCATCGAAGTGTTTGTTGATCGTTTTAAACGCCAGCACGAAGAGACCCGACACACCTAGAGCGACGTCCCAACAGGCCAGACCTGTGTCGGTGTGTGAGGTCAGCTGAGTGGGTGAGCGTAACACAGCTGATGAGAAGAAGTGAACGGACACACAAAGTTGAGCTGTTCACCGACACACCGGGGTCAAAGGTTCAGGGCCGAGACATCTGCTGTTGTCCAAGACGCACAGAATAAATGATGATTTCTAACTTTGAACGACATAAAACACCGTATTATTCGCTGAAATCATGCGAGTGCCAGCTCTGTGTAATAAATCATAAGTTTTAGCCCATGGGAACGGTGCTTATTAACACAATCTCACACAGCAAAAAAGGCTTTTTCTGTTGCCAGACTGGAAATGCTGGCAGACAGGACGGGTTATGAAGGTGGAATGAAGCCATTTATATGCACCTTCCTTCATGAGGGCAACGTCTTTATGAGGGCTCGTGTCCCATTTCAAACACGAATTATGCCCTTAAATTTAATAACTGAAAACTGAGAATGCCCTCATGAAACTTCCCCAATAATGAGCACATTAAGAGCACAAAAAGGGAGAGAAATTATATTTTCGAGGCAGGGAAGGACTGGAAGGAAATGCAGCTAAAACCAAGGCTTAGGTTTGACATTGCAACAGAACGGAGGACTTAAATTGATGTGGAGATCATCAAAACAACTACAAGTTAACACTGTGATGCTGCTCTCACCATGATAGTGATCTCTCTCTTGTAGACACTCAGGTCCGGGACGTTGTTGACGTACATCCTCTTGAGAGCGCAGCGGACGCCGCTGTGCGTACGAGCCAGAAACACCACCGAGAAGCCTCCTGGAAAAACAATGTGACAAGTTAGCATTACATCAGCATACGTAATGTACTTTATAGGGTGTTAGTTTTCAGGGTATTATGTGGAAAACTGCTCATTGACCATTAAGGATAAATTAAGCAATGCTCAGTCGAGATTTGATTTTCCACATATGTAAAATAGACTATTGCAAGACAAATCACAAACCACCTTTACACAGACATAGTAAATAAATCTTCCATTACAAACTCCTTTTCCCCCCAAACATCTCATTTCTCACACCGATTCCTGTTGTGCTACCCGGGCGATTTGGACGAGGCGATATATTGTCAATCAGCGATTGGCCGAGTACATCGGTTGTTTTCAGTTTATTTATTTAGGGAAAAAACAGCATGTTTTCACATCCAACTCTGTGACTTAAGGGTTCATTTCAAACAAACCAAAGTTGGTGATTGTTGGAACAGTGGAAAGACAAACCAAGATGGTTTTATTCTGAAAATCTTAACATATCTCCCGACCCTTGAGATGTCACGAGAACAGACACTTTGGAAGCAAATCGTACAAAATTCTGACTATACTCGTTCTTCTTCTATGGTACGGATCAGGGCTCCAGACTTATTGTAAAATCTAGTTTTTTGCAAGAAACCTGAATAAATAGTTGTTTGACGGAGATGTTTTCACAGCAATATAACAGATACTAGAGAGGGAATTCTGACCCGTTTAGCTTTTTAACACCAACTCAAAAGTGTTTCTTTTTTACCATCACCTATTAAATTGGGTATCTGGAATCGTGGAAAATTGCTGGTATTGTGACATCTCCACCCAACCCTAGTACATATACACGAGTAAAAAAAACATAGTAGTGCTTAAAAAAAAAAAAACACCAAACACACTCCGATCGTCTCTTAAAAGTCAATGTAGAAAATGGTGTAATCCAGGATTTAGAAAAGGTCTCCATGAGCTGATTTCAACAGCTGCTAACTGGTCTCATTTCATGAGGCTAAGCTCATTTAGCTTGTGTTGGCCAAACTCCAACCGGGTGTAATCCTTGAGTAAATGAAGCTTATTGCTTTAGAAAATATAGCAAGCTTTTCCCAAGAATGAGATGAGCTGAAATTGCACTGTTTCTTGGTGGGATGTGGGGTTTCTGGTGCAGGAGTAGACTGTTGACAGGATCAAGGTGTCTAGCTGAGGTGCTGTAGCTGTTGTCACTGTCCTCTGTGCCTCTCTGGGTGAATGGACTCTATAACACTGGGATGGGACAGTACCCGGGCTCATTAGGAGGGGATCACTGAGCCACTGAGTGGTGGGCATCAAAGTTCCCCCAGACTGAAGAGCAGAAAGAAAGGATCCACAATGGCACGCTTGTTGCCTAACAAGTTACCTAAGGTCAGCTAAAACAAACAGCATGGATTTGGAATGAGCAGAAGTAGCACAAAGGCCCTCATTGAAGATCATCAGCATAACGTTTAAATGGATCTCAGAGGTTGTGTTGTTGAGAGGACAGCGCAACATAAAAGAAAACCTAAGTAGCAATAATTCATGCAGGTTAAACCCATCTGTCCCCATGAGGACAGTAAACAGAACACGGCGAACACGAAAGACGGCCAAAGCAAAGTCAGGCAAAGCAAATGTAAACAAAGTGAAGGGTGGTGTTTGCTTGTGTGCAGTGACAACAGCTAGAGTTACTGTAGCAGGCTTCATCAGATTAGAGGAGGGGACTGAGGGATAAACCGGCAGCTAATGAGACAAAAGACAATCTGCAGCTGATTATAAAGCAAAGCAGAGCATTCGACAGTGTCAACGGAAAACTACGGCGACGATGTAATGTGTCCGGAGACTGGTTAAGACTATTCTGCTTCATCTATTTATTTGTTTTGCGTCACGCCAAAAACATCTAAGATCCCGATGCGGCTGATCCAAAGCATTAGCATGTCTGTACTGCTGACTGTCCCATTGTCAGGGATACAGACAAATGATGAAAATAAAATAGACAATGAAAAATACAAACTGCTGATGAGACAAGCAGCTTATATGCTGATGCTGCTGAAATGGGTAACATACACGGAATGACATCGAATACCCACAAAAACAGAAAATACAGGAAGAGAAACTTGTCAGGGAATTTGACTACAGTTACTTGAACTATAACTGATGCAGTGCAGGAAAAAAAACACTGAATTAGAATGTAACAAAAATAAAAAGATGATTTCCTACAGCGAGGCAGTGGAGTACAGAGCCATCCAGAGGCTTGTTGGAGTGGCAGTGATGAACTGAAGCCACTAAACTGAATCGTATGACAAAGTCTTGTGAAAGAGCTACTTTAAATAAACAGCAGGATGCACTCATTTATGAAGACTTTCTTCAAGCTGAAACATGATCATTTGTTAAGCAGAGTTTGCTTTATGACCCCGCCGTACAGGGAAAAAGCTAACCGTGAGTCATCTTGTGCAAATATAAAGCTTAATGTAGTGCTTTGACTTAAAAGAAAAGGTGTACGATGCAGACGTAGTAAAGATCAAACTTGAGGCAAGAAGATGTGGGGGTTGCATGGGCCGGATGACAGATTTTACAAGGCAAATTCTATTTGTTCGGGCAAAGGGCCAAAAGCCTGAAAAGAGCAGGCTGTTAAAGCATGCATGGACAAGACACACAAGAACAGCTAACCTTCCCACAGAAACAGAACAAACTGGAGAGCTACACTTAACATACACACAACCTAATTCACTCCCACTGTTTCGCCTTCGGTTAAGACATTATTTTGTCATAGACGGTTGACATGTTGATTTGGAGCGAAGTGACGTGATGTCACATGAGGTGTACTGATTAGAAGATGAATCAGCCACTGTACCACTACCACAAAATAAAAGGTCAAGATTTGTTTGGACGCATCCCTTTAGAGGTTTTCAGGAGAAGTCCAATTGGTAAGAGGCCCCGGGGGTTAGACCCAGGACACGTAGGAGGGTTTATATTTCTTGTCTGGACTGGGAACACCCTGAGGTTCCCCCAGAAGAGCTGGAAAGCCTTGCTAGGGAGAGGGACATCTGGAATACCTTGCTAAGCCAGCTGCAACCGCAACCCTGACCTGCAACCCTGAACCGGATAAGCGATAAGATGGATGGATGTTATGTAGTGTGCAGTAGACTTTACTGAATATAAATCTACACATCTTCGCACTGAATTGTTGACAATCTTTCCCGGGATTCCCTGACTCCAACTTTTAGCCGTCTGTCATGAGAAACCAATCCTCACCCATCATGGCAGCCGGCGTTGCGTCTCTGGTGGGGAGGTGGCTTTTCCAACCCAGGTCAGACCAAACGCTTCATGTCTGGCTGCTGGCCTGCGCTGGGACTGACTGAGGCCATATGCTCCAGGATCAGACTCTCACTATATCACCACCCTGGGGGCTTTTGTTGCCTCCCACGATGACTATGCCAGTCACGGAAGCGGTACACTATTAAGCATTATTTTCCCGAGTGGCTCTGGATGGAATGATTTATTGTGCCCAGCGTACCAACTTCCTGGACAAATAAGGGATCCTTGAACAACACAAAGGGTCCCACACTGTACAGGAGACTGGTTTCAACCAATGACAAAAACAAAGCCGTCTTTAACTAACCAAGAGTGACAACACAGATGCAAACAATAACATGCTGAGTCAAACAATGGACTTGTGAAGTGTTCGAATACCTTCTTAAGTAAAGACTCAGAGAAACAGACTGGGATTCTCATCTAACTACCAAACTGTTGCTCAAATGACAAACAGAAATAACAACAAGCCCTACATCAATGTCCCATTTTGAGAAATTGGCAACTAATTCTTGGCCTTTGTGTGGCAAATACTTTTTAAGATATAAAAAAATAGGGGCAGCAAACTGCTAAATTGGCGCATTGCAAATCATAATTGTTCAATATTTCTTGCATTAGTGATATTTGAATATAGTTGTTGCAGTCAGAAGAAGGAGCCAGGCAACGCTGCACGCCACATCGCTGCACATGCGCTGCTGTGTTTACTCGTTTGTACACAGGCTTCTGTTTCAGAGACAATGGTGAAGCAAATTAAGTTGATATACTGTGGGGTGAAAAGTTTAACTCGACCATCAACATCACAAACAAATGTGTAAATTAATTCAACTGACAAAGAACCAGATGAACAGGAAAGAAAAGGGGACATTTGTCACGTCTTGGGAGGCAAAGTATTCCAGCATCTTTGAGCCGCACTTATATTCTTCCATGTCACAATTTTTTATTTAATTATTAGCCAGATCCAATAAGGTTAACTTAAAATACCACTGAATCTCAACAGTAAGAGCCAAGAGGCTGAAGCTCATTGAAGAAAAAAATTAATGTGCACATTTCTTACATATTTCATGAATCATCTGCTTTCTCATGTTCTTCAGAAAACTCTAACTCGCTAGGGCACCGAGATTCTAAGAGTGATACGTAGGTTAAAGGATGTTCAGAAGATGGTTCGCTCAAAGTTTAGGTTACACAGACTGATAATACAGCTCAGCAAGGTTCTCAGAGGTGTAACAGAATCCTTTCAGTGTATTAAAGCATTGCTGACGGGCATGTCTAATACTCTGGTCCTCAGGGCCACATTAGTCACATCTCACTGTTATTGTACCCCCCCCTCCCTCCTGCTTGTCTGTTAGCTGGCTGCACTGTGGAGGAGACGGAGGCACGTCAGCATGAGGACATGGTCCGTTGTTGGTGACAGTTGGGAGGGAAAACCCCGAATCCATCAGGCCAAGAAGAAAGAGGGGGGGGGGGGGGGGGCTAACCCTGGTCCTGAACGAGGGCTGTAATTACTGAATATTTTCCCCCGGCCCTGCATCAAGCACTTGGGACCCTGACATCACTGCAGAGCCTGACTAACTAGGACAGTCACAGCCGGCCCACATGACACATTGAAAGAGGATCTCAACAGCCATTTGCGAAACAGACACTCAGCATGTGATAGAGACAAGAAGAAAAGGTTCAAAAGTGGCAGAGAAGTGTCTCAACATGTGAGAATTAGAGGATTTAGTAACATGAAGCGAATAAGAGAGGATATACGTTTAGTTTAAGCACAAGGCGCAGATGTTCTTCCTCTGAAGCATGATGTCATCTGTGATAGCAGACCACTCTCTGACCGACAGTCTCTCTCTTTCTCACTGTCGAGTCAGAGAGTATTCACCGCAACATTTCAACACTACAGCTCTATACTTGTGAATAACGCTTGTGAATAAGCTACAAACTAAGAATGTAGTTCAATTCAACGTGCCTCCTTTAGCTGAACAGCAGCATTTTAAGAGAGGAGAATGCCATTTCTTTGAGAGCAGGCTTAGGCATTTCCTCCTGGAGGCCCCCATGAACCCACAACACCCCCCCTACACGTGTTCTCAGTTGTAAAGCTCGATGATAAGAGTTACTAGCTTTAAAACAACTTAAAGTAGCCTGTGGGTTGCACAACATTACAAAAAGTGTGAGCTCATTTTAGCTTGCAAAGTTAAAGCGGTTATCTGAATACTGGAATTGGCTTTTCTCTTGAGATAATGACGACATTGATATTCTTGAAATGATGAGAAATCAGGTGAAAAGTAAGCGTTGTTGACTGCAAATCATCTTTTGGACTCTTTCCCCAACATCCCCCGAGTGTGTTATTTCATAAGAACTTAACTTGGAAAGGGACCATCTTCTGGGTAAACTCTAAAAAGGATCTCTTACTTGTCCACTTAAATGAATAAGCTCATTCCCTGAATAAGATCAGCACATTTTTTAAGTGAGTATGTTACTTTTACTGGCTATTTAATGTGTGCTAAATGATAACAGTAATATGACGATGCAAGCTTGATAAAAACAAAAGTTTCAAAGTCGTGACTGACACCTCTTCTTTCATCTTATCCTTTGCAACATTCAATTCAAAACATTCAGGATTGTTGGCATCAAAACAAGTGAGAACACCAAAAGTAGTTCATAAATACCATCCTTCTACATTGCTGCATTCTTCATGCAGACTAACAGATGACATTCTTCCCACAGTAAATGTAGGAAAAAGGATTTCCATCAACTGGCTTCAAGGTCTGGCCAGTTTGCCATGCGGTGCCAGCTGCTCTCACTAATTACCAAAAATGACTTTATGATCCCCAGCGCTTTAGCAAATCCTTTGAGATTTGGTATTATACTCACTAATGTGGGAAAACTTTTGTTCTTTGGCTGGTTAATGTAGTGACCAAACATGTCATTTGGTGACTGTGAAAGTCAAAGGTCAATGCCCAGCCTCGACCGTTCGAGGCCCATGCCCAGCCTCGACCGTTCGAGGTCGATGCCAAATTTCAACCGTTCGAGGCCCATGCCCAGCCTCAACCGTTCGAGGTCGATGCCAAATTTCAACCGTTGAGGTCGATGCCAAATTTCAACCGTTGAGGTCGATGCCAAATTTCAACCGTTGAGGTCGATGTCTAACCCTCAACTATTCCATCAATGCCAAACCTTTACCATTTGAGGTCAATTCCTAACCTCAACTATTCCAGGACCATACCTATCCATGCCTAACCTTAACCATCTCACAAGAAAAATTGTGGGGCAACATCTAGACAGAACTGTTTGCAAACATCGCAAACCGTATAACCCACTTCAGGCTGACGACCGTCTGTCAAAAGTTAAACTCAAGTAACATTCACAAAAGCATCAGTGGCATAGGTTGTCGGCCTAAAAATAGGCATGCTCTTGCTTTTAGCGAGCAGTTGAGAGATTCTGCACTCTATGAGTCTTTTACTTGCTGCACACCACTGGGTCATCTTTTCTGGACCTTTCAAAGCTTTGGTTTGTTTGATGGATGAAGATCCTTTTAAAATGGACAAATTCCTTATTATACATGTCAAGTTTTTGGTATTAAACATAAACAAAGATAGCATTACACTTAATTCATATGCGTTTCTTATCCCTTTACCACAGTTAACCCACAAACACGTCGCTGAAGTTCCCATCCAGCCAAGTCAAATACGCATGGCCATAGAAAGGAGATAACCAAGGTGGTTGAAGGTCAGATATTTTTAAACTTTTAGAGGTGAGGGTGGACCTCTGCCAAAACACAGAGGAGATAGTGGGATGTTGCACGCATACTGGACTTAAATGAATGAAAGATGCCTTCAGAGGGGGGAAAACAGCTGGATACCCCAATCTGGCAAATGGTCTAACATCTGGGGGTGTGACTGCCTCGCAAGAAGCATGAGAAAGCTGACTAGAGCTGCAGCTATAAACTATCTAGATAAAAAATGGCTGGACAGACGGGAGGACAGACTGAACAGCCTTATATCTCGCTACTGTCAAGGCATTTTAAAGTCGGTCTCAGTTCAACACATCAGTCGAACCTCACTGGTGACCAATGATCTCAAGAGTCTCAAAAAAGGAAACATGGATCAAAGCTACAAACAATCCTGTCTTCTGAAGAAACACATTGATTGTTCTTTTGGCTCCTTCCAAACAGCAAAGCACCGGTTATAGTGACGGGTTTTTAAATAAATAAAAGCTAAAAGAAGAACTTTGAGTAATGCCCTGTTATCTATATTTTAACCGCCATAAATCAAACTCCCGTCACCCCATAACACACAAACGCACCTCAATTCTGGTGTGCACAGTAACTCCTTGCCTGGCAAGTGAGAACTGCAAACAAAAAACTGTCAACCTGAACTCCAGCTCCCCCTTATTCACCTTTCATTCTTCCACTTTGGCCGATGTGTTAAGCACAGGGGGGCCTTGGCTGAAATCAATCTCATTTCAACCTCAGGTGAACGATGCGAAGCACTTCAAAAGACGGCTGTAAGTGTGTGAAGAAGTCTTTCTGAAGAGCAAGTCCATAAAAGGTAATATGAGGAGGTGCAGCGGTTTTTGTTTTTATCCTGAGCTGAAAGCTTCTGGCAGTCAGCTCTCATACATCTTACCTCAACAGTGTTTACAACTGAACCAACAGACACAAGTGGCTGTGCTTCGGAGGCTTTAGGATGAAATCGGGAGAGAGACAGAGATGCTGCTGGATGAAAAGGATACAAGACGGTGAAAACATGACAACAGGGTCAGTTGTGAGTCCACGTTTAACACCTTTGAGGTCTCTTTATAAGAGGCAATGTATTTTCTGACACATGTTCATGTTGATTAATGTATGGAGGTTTATATTCATTACTTTAGACCACATAAAAGTGTAATCAAACAGTCCAATGGTCAAAAAGGTACAAGTGCATCTTTGGAAATGTAGTGGGGAAAACAGTGGAAAAGACACAGACCATGGACCATAACATCTCCCGTTCTCATCCCGCTTATCTCATCACAGTAACATGAAAACTGTTGGGGCATAATTTAGGCTGCTGCCATATGGCTATGAAAAACACCAACATTTTGTCAATAGAGAGACTGCAGTCACACAGTGGTGTCTGTGTAGGTCAGACTAGGAAATGCTTCAAATTTTGCACCGATGTTGACAGTTCAGACTAAACAACTGGTCTGTAGTGGCTGCGTAGGTGAGTAGAGGAGTGTGCAAAGGGCCCGAAGTTTACATGAATTTTAGATTAAACAAAGAAGCTGCGCAAACATCACCAAAAACTGATTAGTCTGCTTGGGACACTTTGCGGGTTGTACGAGTTTCTCAAGTCAACATAGAGCAGTTTCAGTATATCACGATTTTGACATAAAAATTATACATTTTTCAGCTTTACCACTTTGTATTAAAATATAGACATGACAATATGTGAAACCTGCAAACAAAAGGTGGAAGGAAAGTCTACAGGTAGAGCTTTTTTTTATCCTTATAAATGATTCACACTTCAAACAGCCAGTATAATTTTAGGCTGTAGGTAACGTTGCAGCAGCAGATTTAAACTTTGACAAGTCGCATCTGCTCTGTGGGATGCACACCAGGTGTGGCTTGTTACCTGACAGGGATGAAGCCAGCCTGATAATGACTATGTTCACACCTCGCTGGATACTTTATGAGCGTGCATCATGTATACACTGAAATCTAGACGCAAACAAAACATGAACTACCTCTTTGTGTTGTTCTGATTTGACGTTACACCCAGAGAGAAATGTGTTTTACCACAAACTGTAAATCAGCATCAATAAATCTTGCATTATAGTACATAACATTTGAAATGATTTTGTATTCGTGCGTATAAGACCCAACAAGCTCACGATCAGCTTCAAGGTATCACCATAACAGAAATTTCGTAGTCGATACCAATACCAGTGATATTCTACGAAATTTTACAAGATTATATTTGAACACGTAACATAAAAATGTACCTTTGGCCAATATTTATTTTTGCACGCATCATAATGTAACTCGGTGCACGTTAGCTGTTAGCTTTGTTATTTAGCCAAGCAGGACTGTGCTGCCCACCAGCTGCTAACAGCTAACGTTAACTAGCTCCTCCTCCTGACGATTTCAACACATATTTGTTGTTCACAATGCAGAATTATCAGAGAACATTTCCATCAGAATATTCCACGTTTTCAGAATCTTGGCATCGACTTGGTTTCGAGGTATCGGTTCTCGAGACATTCCTTTTCAAAAGAAAGACTCTGCCATCCACACTGAAAACACAATGCTCGACAACCATAACACAAGTTTGTCCCCTACATTATTTGTATGACGCCAGTAGTTATTTTTTACTACAAACAACAAAAAGATATATAGACTTAAATGTTTTTTCAGATGCTGTTTAGTCCCCTGCAGACTGGAGTGACATGTCGGCACCAACTTGTTTACAGTGACAACAGTCGTTAAAAAGTGAGGCAATCATTCATCCCCTCATGTAGTCATGCTGGAGTCACATAAGCCTGATGATCAGTTTCCAACCTCTACTCAAGTCTCTCCGGGAAGCCGACTTTGACTCTGAGCAAAGCAGGAACTTTCATACACGTCATGATAGCTTATTAATACAAGGCCTGACCAATATTTAAGCTAAATAGATTTATAATTCATTCTTTCTCATATGACATCTATCTTTTGGTTCTAGGAATCCTCACTTCCACGTTGACATCCAAACCTTTAAACCTACGACTGATTGAGAGCTAAGTGCTGAAGAAAAGAACTTCCTGTCCACAAGAAAACAAAACATTGGACATTACGTTAACTTAGAAGAATACAGTCCTCTGTTTAAATATCCTAATTAGTGCTGATGAATCCACAATTTACAGCACGCCGATCAAAGACATTAAGCCGCCACTGAAAGTACACCGATGTGAAATGTTGCATTCAGTCCTGTTTGTCGGTCTCCATGTGACCTGAGTTCACTCCCACGTTTGGCTCGACGCCCTCCTTTTGGATCGGGTGACGATGAATTGGGAAAAAAAATAATTCATTTGCAGCTGTGTGTGTGTGTGTGTGAGAGAGTGAGAGTGAGAGTGAGAGAGAGAGAGAGAGACCTCAATGAGCAAGCACAAAAGGCTGGCGATGCCCATCACGGGACCGAGTGCTGCGTCGTACCAGCATTCTTTCTAGGGTGCTAGAATAAGACAGCACATGGGGCACAATGCGCCTATTCATCACCAGTACAGTATGCTAATACTAAAGATGGGATGCAGCCCCCCCCCCCCCCCTCCTAGAGAGGGAGGATCAAATAGGTCATTCAAAAAAAACATTAGGAAAAGGAAGGCTCTGACCTGCACTGCAGTGATTGATGGCAAGTGACTAGGAAAGCAATTACACCTGCACTTGTTTTTAATCAAATTGCCAGGTTATTCGAGTATGTGATTGTTTGCAAATCAAAAGATTTTTGTTTTTTGCAAAAGACTTTCCCAACTCGGGGGTTGAGAGATAATCAAATAGTCATTCATGGTTTCATTTACCGACTTTTCAGTATCATTAAACCAGACTGAGACTCTACAGCCATGCTAGCAGCTCTGTAAGGTTGTACGTGCTTTGAGCTAAATGCAAAGGCTCAACATGCTCAAAATAACAATGCTAGCATGCTGATGCTAAGCAGGTATACTGTTTAGCATGTCCATAACCCTAGTCTGGTATGTTAGCCTGCTTAACAAAACAAACAAAAGGGGACACAAGAGGAAAAATCAGGGGGGGGGGGGGGGGGTCAACAAAGTCGATAGGATGTATCCTCTGGGGACCATGAATGTCTGTACTAAACTTTCCTGGTAATCAATTAAATAGCCTTTGCGATACTTCAGTGCGGATCTACTTTGCTTTAACGCAATGTTGTTTTCAGTCTGAACCAGGTCAGACAGTTAAATAGTGACCTTAGACATCATTGTAAAAACACCAAATGAGGAAATATGGTGTTCAATCTGTGAAAAAACATTGTTATTAATACTATGATGCAGATTTCAACCACAACCCTCAGCTGACTGCTTTTCATTTTATCTAAACTCAGTCAAACCGAAAAAGCCTGCAGATATCTACAGTATATTTACTTAACGTTTCGCTTTGGCTTTCATGTATTTATTCTCTGAAGAAATTCCCAGGAAAGAGCTTATCAAACACACTTGTTTCAAGTAACCCGCACTTGCAAGTGTTTGGTGAATGTATGTGGCATTTGTCCAGATCACAAGTGTCAAAGGACAAGGTGAAAAATGTCCAGTTAACTCAGCAGCTGTTTGCATTGGAAACGCTGTTTGTTTTTCTCCTGTTGACGTGATCTGTGGCCTCACACTGGCCTCATCTCTTCAGCCAGCGATTAACAGAGCGCCATTATTTAAAAAAAAAAAAAAACATTCTGATTCTGCTGACGGCAATGTGAAGTCAGCGTGTTCAGAGAAAAAGTTTTTTAGGTTTCGTGACAGGCGTGTGACCCCAGAGGACCAGTCAGCTGAAAGATAAACTATGAGACGAGGGTTAAAGCGATGCATGAATAGACACAAGTGAGTCACAATGAAGCACAAAGTCTGCAGATCTCTCATGCTTAGAAGAGCAGCGATGAATTATAACCTTGCTGTTAACATGCTTGCAAAAACTGCTTAGGAAGTGAAACCACTTCACCAAAAGTCTTCCTGTCGATTAGACGATATGGCACCCGACATTTTAACAAGAATTTGCCAACACATGCTAAACATGAGTGGTTTGGTTTGTACCTACAGTGAGGTGCAGGTACAGCAGTCATGCAACGTGGTCGTGGTCTGGTGAATAAATAGCAGCGACATAAGGGCTATTACGCAAGTTAGGCTCACAACAAGACATGTTCCGCAGGCAGTTATGTTTTAATGCTCAGCGGCTGTTTGGCAAATAACGTGATTAAATATATTCCGACTGCAGGTGCAGAGCATTCGGTTTGTCTGTGTTCTTAAACAGTAGCTTCAAGCGTCGCAAATAAAATCAATAGTGTATTCATTACAAAAATAAAAAAATTCTGTTTCACCCGGAATAAAGAAAGACGCCTTTAACCGACGCAATTATGTAGTTTAATATGACAGTCCTGCAATAAATCCTCTCTTCATGATGGTTATAATGTTCAGCTTTTGTTTAAACTGCCACACCCAGAAGACTCGCTAAAATTGTTGTTTTTCTAGCGTTTTCAGGCATAAAAGTTACAATATTCTCAAATTTTCGGCGCAGAGTCGCACCACTTATCAAAGTCACACTTGGCCGAGGCAGCCAATCCAATCAAGCAAGACCCGGGCTTTACCACTGACTTCCTGTTTTGATGCCGGTAGATGTGGTAGGGCTAGCTAGCTAGTTAGCTGTTGGGCTGTGAGAGAGCTCACAGAAGGAAGAGGGGGATTCATATCTCATGTTGTGAGCGAGCGAATAATTTGAACAGCACTGCAAACTACATACAACAGTTTCAACAACGACATATTAAAACCTCCATGAAGATTTATTGCAGGACTGTTGGATCAGACCGCATCAGTTATAGCAAGGTGTACCTATTAAACTGGCAACCGTGTGTATGTGAGCAGGGCTCTAAGGCAGTATTCTTTTCCAGACTTATGACAGAAGAAAATAATAAAATAGGTCTCTGGTATGCTGTAAATATCCCTATATATTTATCAAAATCATCCTTCAGAGCAACAGTTTGGTCGTGTCTATTATGATGTCACCAAACTTTTCCAGGAAATTTGCGCAACTTTCCAAACCCATAACTTATCAAACTAATTTCCACACGTTTCCTTAACTTCAAGGCCTCGAAGAGGAACCCTAAAACGATAAGAGTTAGTGGGCGACATGCTCACAGATGCATCCTGTTGCTTCATGTCATTTCTGTTCCTCTTGGAGACAGAGCTCTGGAGAAACCACAGAGGCTAAAGGGGAACAGAGGGAAATGACTCTGTTCCTACTCGATGGAGGAACTGTCCAGCTCTGCAGATATGTCACTGGAAGAAAAACAAATCGCTAACCACAAGGCATCAAGAGGACCTCTGAGCTCGACAAAAGTCTCATTTGGAATATGATCATTAAGATCAACATGCTGTTTCTTCTCCAGAAAACTAGTTGTGCGTTTGGCTTTAAGGGAATCTCGTGTTGTTTATTAAACAGGCACAGCTACTGGATAACAGTTGAATAAGGAAATGGAAGATGAGCCCAAGAGGAATCAGTCTAATAAGTGACCGAGTGCCACATACTTCCACCAGCAGCAGCCTGATCAAACCTGTGCACACTAGATGAACCTCTGTGGTGTCCTTTTTATGAAAATATAGACAGGAAACTGACACAATCTGCTTTATCTGGTATCAGATACGATTAAGAACACAGGAAGAAATGGATCCAGATGAACATCACTGCAGTGGCTTTGCCTTGTCTGATTTTGTCACGCAAAACTTTTTCACAAAGAGGAACTGCTGCCAGCCCAGTTTCACTTCATGGCAGACTTCTGCAGTTAATTCAGATTTAGTTTTGGCTTCCAACTACGGTTCAAGACAACTGGAACATGCATGAACAGCGTTAAAGACAACCTCTTGAAACATGCCTGGTGGTCTCTGGGCCACAATGGTAAATCCCAAAATGAACCTCGACACATTGACCACTTTCCCGGTATAGTAGGTCTTTAAATAGAACAGGACCCGGCAAAAGGATGGCTGGTTACCTCTGCCAAGTGGCTCAAGCCACAAACCCCCAAGAAAACCTCAGTAAAAACGTTGCAGCAGTCCTATATTGCTGAATGAGCAGCACATGTGACCACCGTAAAGTAAAGTACTCCACTCCTTCTGCACTCATGACACCGTAGAGTGCTACACGTATATGAAAGCGTCCTCAAGCGGCTCATTCAAGTGTGTATTTACTTCATGAATGCAAGCGCAGCGCTGGAAGCGGTTAATGGATTTGCTACGGTTACTGTAAAAAAAGAGTAGCTTTATGAGTTTCCTGGAGTATTTTTGTTTGCACATTTTTATTGAAAAACCACATACAGTAGACTAGAGTGCAAATGCGGTCAGCATATGAAATAAAATGGGTAAATCTCAACTGAATCACTGAAGAAAAGACTAATGATTCAACTTAATGCACGTTATTTAGTAAATTCTCATTCTTACACGATATGGATTGCCTGGGGAAAGTAAAATGCTACTTCGGGCTCGTAAATATGGTAAGAGGTAAAAAAAATATTTTTTCTTTCTCGGAGGTAGTCTCGCTCCCTTCTCACCTCTGTTGAGAGTTGCACATGTGCAGTACTGATCTGGCACTTGCAAGTATTTCAATAGTCCTGTTCTATGTTTTGTGCAATTCGCCACAAGTTTGACAGCAAGGCGGATAAAACGGGAGCGTTTTGTTTTTTTAAAGACACGTCAAATTTCCAGAGAAACGTCGCTGGACGGTGATAAGAGTCAACGGCATCTCACTGGCATGGCTGCTGTTATTTGATAACAGCTAATAAACTAAATGGACTTCTGGTGAGAAGATTTCTGACCCACTTGTCCAACGTTGAAACCTGGAAGATAGTCTGAATGCTACCGTTTCTGTCCACTGCTGCTGTAAACATCACGTTCCGTTTCTGACTTGCATTACGTTTCAGTCCCAATAAGTCTCCAAACAGCTATTTGCTCGAGCAGATTTTTTTACACCGAGCACTTTTACTCCACTTTAATAAATGGGGAGCAATATCCTACTTTATTTATTAACATTCAGTGTATTTCTAAACGCAGCAGTTAAGTTTAAATGAAATACACAGTTGTGGTTTACCTTGGAACAGAATGATGAGCAACAGTCACAATGTAACCTTGTGCTCCTGGTGGCAAAACCAGTCACAACCACCTCACATGATTATATGATGACACAAGACTCATGACTGCTTGCAGGAAGGGGTGTGTGTCGTTTTTTGGGGCAAAGTGAGCCGAGGTTCACAGTTTGACTCAACAGCATGTTTACATCGCTCCGTTACTTGAGACAACAACAGTAAATGTCTGAAACATTTAGTTGTCGCTCTTTATTCACAGTGACTTACAAAGAATGATTAAGGCCCGAGTAACAATTAGAAATACGTTTAATGAGGCCCCTTAATTCTGTTTGATTTGATTTTCCAATTATAGTAAAGTGGGAGTAAACCTGCACTTTCTTTATGCTTGCGAGGAGTTTCTTTCACCCACCTGAACTCTTCCAAGTTTACATCATTTTGGCTGACCGTGACTTCATAAATCCTCAAACAGTAGACACAATGAGTAATTAATTAATGTAAAAAAAATAAAGTACCATCAGTCCTTCCCATAAGAACCCAGTACTGCAGAGGGATCTTTTAACATTTAGACCCCATTACAGTCTAAAGCATATTTGCAAATATTATGACGAGTGAGATTTGACTACTCTTTTCCAGTAATGTCTAATTAGCATCCGCATATTCTGTAATAAAGAGCCTGAGAATATGACTAACTCCTTCCTGTTAAAGGGAAGACCCTCATGGCCAATTAGTGGTCTAATTGGCTGAGCTGGGTTATTCTCTAAATCAAAAGGATGTTTCTAATTAACACGCTGTGCTAAGCACTAAACCATTTGTGAAAGAAACCAGCCGTTTCGTTTTCACACACACACACACACACTTCCTCATTCTGTGCCCGTGTGACTGTACATGGAGGAGAATCTCATTTCAACATATTTGAACGCAAGCTTTTATCAAACCATGAAGGAAACGTCTATCGTTTCCAAGAAGGCCTGTCGACATCCTCGGGAGCTGCACTGCGTTAGAACGCAGCCATTGCATCAGACATCCTTCATGTGTTTACCACTGCTGGAATGCAATCTAATCAGATTAGGTTCATGTTAACAGAATAACTACAGTGTGTCTCAGCCTGCCTACGGAGACACTGGTCTTTGTACAGAGACTTCAACTTTTCATATTTCCTCAAAGAAAATAATCATGGGGACAAAAGCAAACTGCAGAAGAACTTGAATGAACATGTTGAACAGTGTTTCTTTTTAAATGGCTGGATCTTTACATGGTGTATGTTGACACAGGAGGCTTGGACCCTTGTTACACCCACCCCACCCCCCCTCCCCTCCCCTCCCTAGTGGAGCAGCTGAAGCAGGATGTAACCTACAGCTGTGTGGCGGAAAAGTTGTAAGTTTAAAATTCCAGCTATGGACCAAAATCCCTGGTGCCCCACTTTAAATACCAAAGCCTGGAAGAGGAGACCGACCCATTTCAATCAGACAAACTGCACCTCCATTCTGCACTAATATCCCAAATCCATTGTTCTTTATGTTCTTCAATATATATTTATATTGTACATAGTAGTTAAATGTTAAAGCTTAGTTTCTCTGTTCTACTTTGTCTTTAATGTCCTTGTTTTTATATTTGTCTTGTTTATTTGTATATTCTATGTATGTACGTTGAGAGCCATGTGAAAACCGGAGTCAAATTCCATGTACATGTGTGTATTACATGACCAATAAAGCTGATTCTGATGTACTTTCTTGGGAAATAAGCAGATCTTAAAGAGGGGGGGGGGGGGGGGGGGGGTTGAGGTTTTACTGTGGAGGGCAAATCAATTACCAGCCCATAAAAGGAACAAAGCTGGAGGAGTTTGCTCCACTGCTGTGTGCCTGTGAGAGTTATTCTCTCCAAAAACAGAAGACGACGGGTGTGTCCCAGAGCGAATACCAACGCGGCTTAATGTGAGAGACAAAACAATGTTAACACACACACACACACACACACACACAGTAAGACTAGTAATCTGCGGGCACATACCCTCCGCAATGAGCTCATCCACGGTGACTTGATACCGGCCGACTGCGAACACTTTCCCGAAGTAGCTGCCGACTCCGGAGCTGGACCCAGACGCTCCTCCGCCGAGCCCGCCGCTCTCGGACTTTGGCATCCTGGAAAACTTCTTCATCCTTTTTACTTTTTCTTCTCAGTCACCAAAATTTCACCTCTCCCTTTTTGTTTTTTGGTGGTAGATTAACCACACACACACACACACACGTTAACTCTCCTTATCTACTTATCTGAAGTCTTTTCTCCTCCTGCATGCTCCGCGTCTGGTTCTTTTGGAGGGACTACTAGCTGTCGGGTGACACGACATCAAAGTACAGTTGATACAACAAAAAGCTAGTACCGCGTACACTCGCAAAATGTCCAAAAACAACCCCAAAAAATGTGATAGGTTCGTTGGCTAAATGTGGCACATCAGTGCAGCCGTTGCTACTAGCATGGAGACAAGGAGGAGTGCAGTCAAGACGCTACACGCCGATAATGAGAATATGGCAGCAGTGTTGATGATAACAACCTCCTTCGGTGGCAACGAATCCCTCCGGAAAGAAAATATATATCCAGCCCACCAACCGTTGCCTCGGAGCCGTTAGCTTCACTTCTCACACACACACCGCGCGACTCGTTCCACTTCCACGCCGGCTAGTTAGCTCGTTAGCTGTTGCGGGCGGTTGGTTAGCGGCTAACGAACACGCTTCGCTAGCAGCCGCAGCGGTTCCAACCGTCGCCTCGGTAGCCGTTAAGCTCCACACACCGCGACTTGCTCCACTTCCACTCAGGAGACGCCGACTAGTTAGCTCGTTAGCTTCGCTAGCAGCGGCGGGTAGTTGGCGGCTAACAAGCTTCGCTAGCTGCTGCGGGTAGTTAGCGGCTAGCGAACTTCGCTAGCAGCCACAGCGGTTCCAACAGTCTTCGTTAAGCTTCACACACCACGACTCGTTCCACTCCAGGCGACGGCGGCTAGTTAGCTCGTTAGCCGCAGCGGTTCCCTCCACGAGCCGAGCCAACACCCGAGTGCAGGTGGGCTAACAGAGAAAGCGTCTGTGTCTCATCGGAAACCCTCCCAGCGAAGACGGTTTCATCGGGTTCACCTGGGTCATCTCCTCTCACGTCTGTGTCATTTTGTTTGGAGCTTCGCTAACGCTAAACTTCGCGTGACTCCCCCAACGGCAGTCTACAAAATAAGTGGGTGGTGTTTGCTATTTACCCAATGAGGGGGACAACCTAACGTGACGTGGCCCCGCCCCCTCCTATTGTTATGATTGGTGTAAATGGAGAAAGTATGGAAGCCCATTAGTGCCAAGAAGACAGAAATGAATGAATGAAATTATACACAATAAAAAAAAATGTATTTACTAAGTCAAAAATAGGACATGTGTCAAAACACAGTTTTTTTCTCAAAACGTCTGTAAACCTGTTGTGTGATAAAATAATCCACTAAAACTAACATTGTACATCCACTGTACCTGTAAATGAAATTTGATTGATTGATATATTTATTTTCGTCTCATGCACGTAACGTGCGCAACCCTCATGGGTTTATAAGACACTAAAAATAAAGCAGCAGTGGACACACATTGCATTAAATTTAATTTAATTACAAAAATTATTTCACCGGTTGGTACAACAAACAAGGATGCGGATGAACTAACTAAAGCTATGACTTACCATCAGTATTTATTTCTAATGCTTTGACTTTCATTCATTTTTTTTCTTCCCTTGGTAGCAATGGGCTTCCACACAAAGCGTACAGACAATGCTCATCTATGATGGGCGGCGTGAGTGACAGACAGACTGAACAGTCTGGTTGAGGAAGGAGGAGAGGCTGGAAAGAATGCAGTGCATTGAGAAACAAACAAACCTCAGGCTCACGCTAAAGGAACATCCTCAGTCAGAGTCATTATGTTGTTCATTATTAAAAATCACAAATCAAAACTGTGTCTTTGCTGGGTTATTAAAGACTATTACTTCCTCAGTATGTGCAAATGGATCTCACGACACCCCCTTCTATTTTAATGACTATCCGCAGTGGAAAAAACAATGTAATTTATCACCAGACAGCCAATGAGGAAGTGGTGTGACAGCTGGCTCTGTGAACTACAGGCTTTATGAACAAAACACATGTGGTGTAGGCTGGAGATTCCACCTCGTCGTGCTGTGTCTCATTCCTTTCGTGGTTTAAAACTCAAAGTGCACCATCAACCAAATGTCGCCTCCACGTCGGTTACTAGAGGTGAATCAATGTGTCACCATTACCACACTCAGTCAGTGGTTATAGTGGTTATAGGGGGAGCACATGGCTGAGATGGGGATTACATAAGAGATGAGGAGGAGCAGAGCGGGATCACATGACGGTACAGACCCCCATGTCTGGAAACATCCTGTTTCTGCAGGGCGGGGGGGGGGGGGACGACACTTATTGTTATCTGGCTGTTTGTGTGTGTGTGTGTGTGCGTGTGTGTGAGGTTTATGCTGACCTCTGACCTCCTAGAAGTTTAGGGCGCAGTCAAGGGGAGTCTCCTAATGGGAGTTTAAAATGCAAAACCAATTCACAACTACAATTCAGAGTTAACCTTTCAAAGCAGGAAAAATAATAATATAACATTCTACATTATTTCAAAGGCCCCACAAATATATATATATATTCTTTTCTCAATCAGTTTCTCGTTATGAGTAATTAGCGGAAGTGAACTGATCTGAAACACCAGATAAAATATGAGAATTGTCCTGAAGTCTACTAGATTTTGAGAGCAAGTTTGTCATTTATTTATTTATTCATTCATTCATTTATTATAATAAGAGATTTAGTCCTCTATACCCAAGAGGGGTCTCAAGGTGAATACAGAGATAATGAAGACCAATTGTTATTATTGTGACGTTTTAATGCACATCTTTGAGTCTCCTTAAATCACTCGTTTGTTAACTGCTGACATTTCATGTCCATACAAAGATTATAACCTACGTATGATAAAGGGTCACAAGTCTGTAAGAGGCTTTTGTTTTAAGGGGTCAGAGATCACCGTCTTCTTTACAAATCTTTACAAACGTATGTGTTGCAGAAAAGTATTAAAATGATCCCTTCGTTGAAGAATCTTGAGATGCCAACGTTTTAAAAGGCACTACGTTTGTCAAAGTGGATTTCGTGGAAATGTGTTAAAATTATGCACAAAATTTGATTAAAACCAAGGAGTCTTGTCTTTGAATATTCAACAGCATGAATATACAGTATGTTATACTATACCGACAGTGGAGTAACATAATCTTTCCGACCTTAAAGTGTGAAAAAGGGGGAAACTTTGAGACCTTTGAGATCTTAAAGGATCTTTTTTTGGTGGAGATTTTGCAGACTTCTGCAGGGAATTTAAGGCGGATATTAATTGTTTAAGGGGTTGAAGAAATCCCCGTGTCCTGAATATACCCGACCAGCAGCCTCACTCGTAGTCTCCATTCATCGTCACACAGAGAAGCAGTGCAGAGCTGGTCTGTGCTGTACCTCTGAATGACAGTCCAGTTTATGAATGGAGACTCTTCACTTGGGAAGAATATAATTGGGGTAAATTTCACGGACGAGTTTACATTTCCTGGATTCGTGTCAGGAGGGATAAAAAAGCTCTGCTCTTGAATTCTGGTCTGTTCACTTTTTTTACACTTGGCATCACACACACTAGTGTTGGAGCGAGCGCGGATGAACTTGGCCTACATTTCCTAGTGTTTCTCCCTTTGAGTTACGTTTTCTTCGCTGGAGCGCCGCTGTGAGAGCACACTGTCACAGAAGATACAGTCACTAATTAAAGGCTTCATGCAGCCGGATACAAAGAACCACAGTGATGCTAAACGCAAGACTTCACCAGTACGATAACAGAGCTATCAGTCTATGTAGGAATGTCTGGGGGAATGTGATTAGGTCATGAGAAAAGGGCACAAGGTCAGTAAAAACTCAGTAAAGGATTAACATAAAATACAGCAGCTGCTCAAAAACATCTATTGCCATCTATCATGTGTAAAAATAACTATGTATTCTTTATATTTTGCCCACTGTCCATACTGTATATATGTCTCAGTCAGTCTTATAGGCTACCATTGTTCAAAGACCATTTCACAGATGAAAACGTAAACATTACAGATGTTTCCCAGTTTACTTCCTGTTTGCAGTGTATGTGAATGATGGGAAGTAAACATGGAACCAAGCTGTTGCATCTTAGCGTATTTAGATCCAACCCTTAATGTTCACTCTATAGCAACATAGCACAACTATTAAAAATCACTCCCACCAGAGTGGAACACAATTGGCGCCATAATATGCACGCAAGGGCTGAAACGTAAACTTAATGCATGTAGCTCTAAAAAAAGTTAGATTTCAGTTTGTCAAAGTTGTATTTTAGCACCTTATGTCTACCAGGTGCAGTTAATAATACAAATGATGATAGGACAAGTTAGAAAGCTGTTAGCAAGCTAATATTAGCTATTTATTAGCAAGCTTCTGTAGTTAGCTAAGGCACTTGCAAACATTATACTGCATAGCCTTCTGATTTATCCACATTTCTAACAAAAGTTGCATACTGTCAAAATGCTTTAACTTAACTTACAGAAATATAGCCTAGAGCATATATCTGCCCCTTATGTTTTATTCGATAGCGAAAGAGCGCAACACTTTGTACTGTGTAAACCACGCCCACCGGAGGGGAAACAATTGGCGCCGAAATATGCAACCAAGGCCTGTAATGCATACAAAATTCATGAAGCTATTTAAAAACGTTAGATTGCTGCAGATAATTAAAAGGATGATCTGACAAGTTTGCAAGCTGTTAGCAGGCACATTTTAGCTATGTGTTAGCCAGCTACTGTAGTTAGCTAAATGCTTTAGCGTAACTTACAGAGTTAGCCTAAACCTTATTCATATATACCCCTTACTCTTTATTCTATAGCGACAGAGCACAACGCAACGCTTCATAATGTGTAAACCGCACCCACCAAACAAGAAAACAATCAGTGCAACCAAGGGCTAAAACGCTAACATGCTATCTATCAGTGGCGGCTGGTCAATAGAGGGCGCTAGGGCGCCGCCCCACCTTGAGCCACAACAAATAAAATAAAATAAATAATAACAATAAACTATACAAATTGTCAATATTTGTGTTTTTTAATTTTCAGGGTAGAGGCACTTCAGCAAAAACTCTGGGGTTACGTTTAACAGTCTGTCTTTAAATAGGTCACACAACATGGCTCGTGATAAGAGTGTTTTTAAATATATTTTGTGCTGATAACCTCCTGTTTGACCATCATACTGGATGAACACACAGACACACACGCGGGGGTTGTGAAGCTGTCAGAATATGAAGATGTGTGAATGTAGGCCTCTTCCTGTTTTCCTTCAGCTCAGATACAGAGGGAAGGGCAGGGGTTGTGACAGGGTGGAGTGGTGGTGGGGGGGGGGGGGGGGGGGGGGGGGGGGGCAGAGTGAAGGAGTCTGGGTGATTACTTCGGCTTTAATGAGGAAAACGTCTTTGCCTTCGGGGCTCTCGTCCACCTCAATAGTCTGGCCCCCCCGAGTTTAACGGTCGGCTCCCTGCAGGACTGAAAAGACTGGCAGAGAGACGATGAATGGCTTTCATTTGGAGGGGGCCACAAGGCTGCAGCGCACGTGTTTTACAGCATTAATAAAATATACAGGAATTTATGAAACAGTTTATTCCGTCTGAGGATTTTATGTCGAGGCCATAGAAACCGATCCATGCTTTCATTTCCAGATTACTATAAATGATAAAAAAAAGAAAGAACATGCATACGTACAATAAAAAAAAGCAAGGAAATGAAAGAACAGAGGCATAAATAGGAGAAAAGACCTTAAAGCATAATGTGAAGCATCTTGAATTGTTTTGGTGATCCAGCAGCCTTGCTCTCTCTCACTACTTTGGTTTTGTTGACACTGACAGCAGAACTGCTGACTCGGGGAGATGCAGAGGACAGAGTTGTGGTGCGATTTGACCTTTTCTCTCGTCACTCCGTGCAGCTCTGACGTCGGTGTTTTGCAGAGGTTAGAGAACTGCTCAGATCTTTTGGCAATACCAGAAATACTCTGTTACATGTGAAAATCCTGCTTTTCAACATTTTGTTGAAGTACAAAAGTACTTGCATCGTAATATTCCTAAGGGGAGACATTACATGCAAAACCCATGTTTGCTTTGGTTTCAATCACCAGAATACATCAGACTTCGGTCTCCAACATACCATCAGATATGTGAGACATGAAAACAAATAACTGTTTATTTAACTTTGTACATATATATGAAGACAAGAAAGAAGTCCACTTTTCAAAGTACTTGTTTTTGTTGCTGCATGTTTTTGGTACATTCGAGCACTTCATTTCTGATCACATTAAACGCCAAATCAGAACTCACCTTCTCAGAACTTTAATGTCTTAAGTGTGTTGCATCATTTATTTTTTACTATGTAGAGCGTCTTTGAGTCCCACGAAAAGTCCTCTATAAATACGTGTTATTGTCGTTATGATTATAGTATACTATGATTATCAATATTGTGGTTATTATTATTTAACTAAACAATAACCTCAAGTTATTTGCTTTTGTGTAAAATGAACCAGATTGTTTTACTTCTATTTTTTAAGAGCAGATGTGTTTTAGTCTTTGCAGCTAATACCTCAAGATTCAATTTAACATTCAAGATACTTTGGACAATAAATAAAACATCTGAATGACACTAAATAAAAAGCAAAGACTCCGAATCTGGAGTTTTCCATACGAAGCCCATCACGGTCACATAAGATGAAACATTTCTGTGCATCTCCTTGAATGATTGAGTGAAACACTTCCATTCATCTCCACAGTTCAGAGTTTCCTCATAAATGTCCTCTGGAAGTCTCTTTAAGCCCCCTGGAGCCCTTTACAACCGGCTGCTGAGTCAGTGGAGCCCCCTGCTGGTGACTACAAGACTGTTAACAGGTCGTGTGAAGACGATTCTGAAAAACATTTCATGAGTTATTTTTAATGATTATTTCTGTTACAAAGACACAAGAGGGAGACAGAAGAGTAAAGAGCTGAAATATAGCATTTCATCCGACAATTTATTTTCTCCATTTATAAATACAATACTAACTGCAGCAATGTCTCCTCACACTTATTGTAACAGACTTTTAAAGTAATAATCAGTTTTAATTAGTCTTCTATTGTGGTGGTGAAGCTGTGTTATGCAGCAGAAATTGACAAATATGTTCTATAACTTCCCAGGAAGTTTCCTTTTAATAAATAGTTTAGCTACAATTACAGGTTAAGAAATAATTTAATAATAAAATAATAAATGAATCCATCACACAGTTACCAAAAACCCATTATCAATTTCCATCAATTATGTTTTATTTCATTATGTTTAAATGATGCCTTCTCACACAGTGAACAAACATGCAGAGTTGATGTTTATCTTATATTATAGAGATAAACTTGTTATTTCTATCACATAGTCACTTTCTGCTACTTCTACTGTCCCGCCCATGTTTATCATCTTCTATATTTGGAGAGTTATCAGGCAGAAGAAAAGTAACAAATAAAGCATGAATGTAATAAAGGTATACAGAACATTGCTTTTTTTCTTAATATATATATTTTTTTGGTTCCTCCCCAATAAATAAAGTCCACGTGCAAGTTCAGGAAGTCGTTTCCTAATAAAGGCAACATGTCGACGCTACTCATCTTTTCCTCCACATAGTTTTTTCAGAGTCTTTTCATAGTCCCCTCGGGAATCAGACTGAAACAAAAACAGAACTTTACATTAAATCTCCAGTTTGATGTTGAGGTCTTTAATGATATGCACCGTCGTCATTATCGGTTAGTAGTTTGAAGATGAAAAGTAAAAGTATAGAGCAGTTACAGAGGAAGCAGGTTTCTTCTTCAGGTGGACTCGGGTGTTATCTAATCGTCGTCTCCTCCACAGATGGCCTCCACACAGTCCCCCAGGACGCCCGACACATCCGACTGGAGGACACAACAACACAAGCCAGGAGAAAGAGTGTCTTCACACCAAACACACCAGCAGTGGTGGGACGCTACCTTTACTCCAAGTAAAGGTCTGGAGGTACTTATACTCAAGTATTTCCATTTGATGCTACATAATACTTATCTACTACATCAAAGAGGGAAATACTTTTTATCAGACAGCCTTCGTTACTTTTCAGATAATACAATATGAAAATCTGCCAATAAAGCACGATGTGTTATTATAGATTAAATCAAATGAATCGGATTGTGTGTGGTTTTAAATCTCAGGACTCGAGACCAGATCCACAAGCAGCAAAATAAGAGAGCGGATAGAAAACACCCCGACAGCCAATCATGAAGGCGTATCGCTCGTCAATAAATACTTTGTTTTTGGGTTTATTCCAAAGAGTTAGGAAAGTCCCATCAACTGTTATTTAAAAAGGCAGGGCTGGTGATCTTTTAGGTTAAAGTCTCATTACAACTAGAAAAAGAAAAAATGATTTAGTCTGTAGCGGTCGCTGGACGCTACCTGTCTGTCTACCAGTACCAACAGTACCAACAGTACCAACAGTACCAACGTTTGTTGTTTACGTTCATAATGATCATTTTGGGGGCGTGGCTTTGGAGGGAGGCCTGAAGAGAAATCAGTGTTGCCGACTTTCGCCAGATTTAGTGACTTTTGTAATCGGAAACGGTTTCATTGCCAAGTACGTTACAGGTACAAGGAATCTGGCTTTGTGCATAACAGTAAACGCAGTACAATAGTATAAGATGTAATTTAAAAAATTTACAATAAAATATGGTAAACAAACAAAAGGGAGCATGTTAAAACAAGTATCTATTAAAGGTCAAAGTGTATAATAATAGAGAAGACTTGTGCAAAGGGTGTGTAACTAACAAATTGTCCTGTTGATGTAAGTGTGAGAGTCAGAGGAGGTCGGGGGTTTTATTGATGAGCCCAACTGCAGATGGGAATAAATGGTTTTGCAGCGTGAGGTCTTGGTCCTGATGGACCTCAGCCTGCAGAGCTGCTGCTGCTTTCATTGGAGAAGAGTTGGCAACACTGAGCTTGGACAGTTTTTAAAATCTAGCGTACTCTTACAACTTTCTGAAGATCACCAACCCGCCTTTAATTTTAATAACAGATTAGTTTTGAGTAAACAGACGATGTGTTCAGGGCCTCGTTCTATTTCACAGTTATTCAGCCGATTAGTCATTTTGTCTCCGAACAGTCTTTTGTCTTCTGCGTTATTCATATTTAAATATACATTTGGCTTGACGGGTATCAGAGTGGCTTGCCAAATATAATCACTCTTTAAAATCTGATGACTCATGAAACCTCAGACAGTAAATCCACCGAGACCAGAACCAGTCAGGCTCCGTCTGAATTTATGTTACTGCAAACTGTGCGGAGACAAAATCTATGCAAGGATCCCATTAAGCTGGAACAACTGGTCATTACATAATCTATACGTTTAACACACATTCATAGTTCCTCACCTTGATGGCAGAGTGCAGAGAGTATTCGTAGAGCTTCTTGAACTCGGCTCTGATGTCCAGCAGGTCGATCTCAGACCGGCTCACCATGATCCGGTTCAGAGTGGACTCGTCTGTTCCAGCACCCTGACAACACACACAATGTTTCAACACTTATCCTGCACTCACCCTACATTAGTACTGCTGACCTCTCTCTAGAACATAAGACTAAAGTGGCACTATAGTCTCTTCTTCAGACACTCAATAGAAATAATTCAGCAGCGTGCAGTAAACCGGAGCTCATCTTTAATACTGCTCAACCACTAAAGAAAGACATTTCCTCTTAGAATCCTCTCTGCTGAACAGCTTCTTATTATGGGATGTACTTTCTCCAGTAAACGTCACCATGTTGCTGTTGACGTGGATCTTGTTTGTCCAATGATCCACGACTAAGACGTGTGCAAAAACAGTATATTCACCTTCATGCTCTCATACAGGCGTTCTGCAAAGTAGGCCGGCACGCTCTTCACACATTTCACTGGAGGAGAAACAAAAGTTGAACACAACAATGTGGTGAGAAACAGCATTTATACAAAAGATGAAAGGCTGATATTTTTCTAAAAGAGAAAAGGTGCAGTTTTGTTGCCAAATATTTATTTAATTTAAAAAAGCCATAATCAACTCAGGCGACAACCTTCAGGTCTGAAGAGCAGTCAAAGCTTCGTGTGTTAAAGCTGCATTCTCTCTAGTGTCCACCAGGGGGCGACTCCTCTGGTTGTATAGAAGTCTGAGAAAATGACTCTACTTCTCTCTTGATTTATTACCTCAGTAAACATTGTAAACATGAGTTTACGGTCTCAATCTCTAGTTTCAAGTCTTCTTCAATACAGCATGATGTTCATTTAGTACATTATGGTCCATTTAGAGTCAAACAGACCATAAAGCAGGGGATGCTTTAGGGCGGGGCTACACGGTGAATAACATGACATTATCTGGGAGCTGTCTGTGTTTTCGTCTTACAACTTTAACCCTTTCAGTGTGTTTTCAGTTCATGAAGGTTAATTGTAACATATTGGTCTCCTAAAAATGTCTTAGTCAGTGTTCAGTTGCCATTTTGCAACCAAACGACACAAAAACATCAAGATGGCGACTGCCAAAAACAACGCTGGTAACGGGTAAAAACAAAGATGGCGTCGGCCATATAAAGTCTATTGTCTAACGCAGTAAATTCACTCTTGGGGATTTGCACCAAAGACCAAAAGTATGTGACCGTTCCCATGTGTGACTGTTGAACATGTAATCCAAAAACAGTCATTGATCTGCTGCTGATTTAGTCCACAAACTTCTGGCATTAAAGTCGATAATAACATGTTAGAATATAAAGTTCGAGCACAAACCGATTGCCACCAGCAGCTCCTCCAGCTCCCCCGTCATCTCTCCTTCAATGCTTTGCTGCAGAGTCTTTCCACTGATGTTCTTGTATTCAACAAGAGCTGCACGAGAGAAACGGTCTCACTTTCTCATTCTGTTTGTAAGAACTCGAGTGTAGTTTAGATTAAACACGATATAAGTTGTGACGTACTTTGTCTCAGTTGAGGAATACTTCTCTGGCAGAGGATGTCAACAAATTTAGATTCATCCGTGCCCCACTTCTTCTCCCCGGCATCGTAGAGGGCCTGTGTAGAACGAAACAAAAACACTCAACATATAGAGAGACAGATTATACATTATACACACTTTCACTATGAATCAAGGTCACACATCAAACTGCACCTCGGCGTCTTCTTTTGCTTTCCCCGCATCTACTGTGGTGTTCTCGTCCCTCTCGCCCTGAAAACAAAACTTTAATTATTTAATAACTTAAAAACCAACATCAGCCACTCTGTTCTCTTCCCTCTTTAAACACTTCAAGTATAAACTAAAAACTCACTGTTGACTCAACATCTACAAACTCCTACTGTGCAGACAAGCCTTGTTCAAACCAACAGAACTTGTTTATTCCTTTATGTTGAGTAATTATGACGACTGTTCAGATGACGAATGTGACTAAGGGAGTGTATTCACCCTCCCAATTAAAGATTTGTCACGTTGCCCTTTTTCCTCTTTGTTTTATGTCCAACCATTATTATATCTTTTTTTTTTTAAATATACATCTATGTATTTATCTTTTTTAAATTATCTCAGGGAAGAGATTCAAATTAATTTTACATTTTTTGTTCTTGGAGATGTAATGATATTTTTATCAATTTACTTAAAGCAAACAATGAACATTCATTTATAGTCACATTATAAAAGAGATCACAATGTATTACAGCTTTTTTTTTTTTAAATGACCAGCAAATAATATTAACTAATATGACACTTGACCCTATAAGTTATTATAAAATGCTGTTATGATGATTTATAACATTAACATATATTAATGTTATAAAGCATTATGAATATTTATGAGTGCTTAATGGAAATTATACAGTTACAAAAGTAAAGTTGAGTGTTTTCTTGCAAATATATATATATATATATATATATATAATTGTTTTTACTTTACTTAAAGCCAACAATGGCTGCTTATAGTAACGTATAATCATAAAGTAATATTATAATGCATTTCAACTGAAACAGAACATCAACAGTTATGAAGTATTATATGTGCCCTTCTAATTCATTATAAAATACTTTGTAATACATTACAGATTATTGCTATAAATAATTATGAATGGTTATAACTATACAGCGCTATAAGCAGGTTATAACACATCATTTATTTAGAACGCTTTACAGACATGGGCATCATAGAAAGTGTCGCCACAACTTGTTCATTCCATCCAGACTGAGGTTTTACTTTATGATCCATCGACTGCGTCCGTCTCTCACACAGACTCTGGTCTGATGCAAGTTAAATAAGATAGAATTGTATATCTGACCGACTCTTCACAGCTTTTACTTTGCGATGACAAACCTCGGCCAGGAGCAGCAGCGCTGTGGAAAAGTCCCCGGAAACTTCCGTCTTCAGGTCGAGGGTCAACTTCTTCTCCGTTTCTGTGAGAGAAAAACATCAAAAGACAAACTCGTGATTCTGATGTTTGAAAACTAAACTGTCACAAAAACAAGAAATTCGGACTTTCCAGAAACATTCACCGTCGTGCCGTTTGCTTTATTTACCTTCCAGGTAGACGTCAGTGAGAGCTTTGATTTGTTGGTTGGATCTGGAGGCAAAGATTTCAATCAAGACGCTGTCGCTTGTCCCAGCTCCCTGAAACGTCAGTTACCACCTTTATTACATCATGAAGGAGATTTAATGAACCACAACTTAACGCATGATAATGATGTCCTGTCTAACTTTCACCAGGGAGCTACTGTCCCTCGCAAACGATAAAAACAACATCACTTGATCGTTGCAGCTTCACCGTACATTTCATGGCTCAGTTGCTTAAAAATAACTTAAATAACTGGTTGAACCATAAATCTTAAATACAAGAACACATTGAAGAGCAAAAGACACATTTCACTTTAGCCAAAAACTAATCCCAGGTGCACAGTTTGTGCTTAATATTTATCACTATTGTTTATAGTTTCACCCTTTTAGTTTATTTTTTCTTCTGTTGTAATCTTTTGATCTAATCTTATAAAATCTAATAAGTGTGTAAAACTGACCCTCATGGCCCGCATCACTTCATGGCAGTCGTACGCTGCAGGAGGGGTGGCGAGCGCCACCAGCAGCTCCTCAAAGTCCCCGGTGGTGTCTCCTTTCAGGTCCTCCACCAACGTCTGACACGGAAAACACAACCCGTCACTTTTCAAACACGAACACACCCATGCAAATACAGCCAGACACCAACTGAACCGCACAGCACCGACAGTATGAGAACGGTTCGTCATGTTGAAGCTGCACGAGACGAGATCTAATAAAGTGTTCAAGCAAAGAATGTGAAGCAACTGATAACAGCTCTGGTTGAAACTCCCACAATAAAAAAAATAAATAATCTCAGGTGACAGGTACTCAGATTATTATAATATAACTGTTCTGTTGAGTATAAAATCCGCCTTATTTTTACCTTTTAGACTCGTTTAAATGAAAGTAAAGAAACCAACTCATTTTTCTTAAATTTAACATTGACTACAGTTTCTTGCAAAGAGCTCATGGAAACAATCTGCAACACCTGCTGCAAAATTAGAGGAAGAATTAGTTAACAGCATCGGCTGCAGGACAACAGGAGGCGTTCTTACTCTGCTCGTGGCTTCCTGATAAGCTTCACAAATGAGCTGCTTCTGAGCGCTGCTCCGATGGGTCAAAATGTCAATCAGAGTCTTCTCTTTGGTGCCTGAAACAATTAAGAAACAAAACAAGATTATTGAAAAAAAAGGGAGTTAATAAAAAAAGAACAGTATACAAGTTTAAAGCAATTTTCAGACAAATGTCTGCGTAACAGACAAAAGAAAAAAAAAAAAAAAAAAAGCAGTTCTGGCTTTGTAAGGAAGTGTAGCAAGATAATGAGCTAATGTGTTAGCATTCCAACACATGCCATCACGTAGCCAACAGCTATTTGATTTTTAGCAACATCCTGAACATGTAACATTTAGCATCCTAATATTAGCATTTTAATATGTTCACGGCATGTTGCCAACACTGCTAAATTAGCATCAGCATAAAATATAGCACATGATTCTGTGCTGTATTTATGTTTTTAACACTAGTTAGCTTGTTATGTGAAACTTATCCAAGTGTCCATTGTACAAGTAGTCCATATTAACATATTTGATGATTATCATTATTGTTATATTTAGGACATTAGCATCCGAACTTTAGCATGTTAGCATACTATGTTAATCTCAAAATACACCAGTGGATGACTGTACATTTGTGAATAACTAAAATATACCCTGTCATGAAACCAAGTTATGTTAATTTGTGTATCCACAGATTATATATTTAACAATATAATATGTTGTGTTTTTGGTACCGAGTCCTTCGATGGCCTCCTCCAGAGCCGCAGCATCTTCTCCTGCATCAAAGTTAGCTTTGGGCTTGATGGTTCCTCTCTCCCCAGTCTGAAGAAGAGACAGTTTATGCGTTTATCTCTTTTGTAATTTGTGTAATAAATGAAAAACCTGAAATGTAAAGTTTTAGCTGGACCTACCGGTGCTGTGAAGGAGGACGGGGAATTCACAAGACTGTCCAAGTCATCCTGCAGAACAGTTTAAAATGTACGATCAGTCAAAAACCTCATCGTAAAATAAATTAAACAAAAAGACTGAACTCTGCTTACCCACAAAGACGTCATGATCACAACAGGAAGTTATTCTGGAGGAAAACACATTCATTGTTATTTATGAAGGAAAGCTTGTTTCTTTCTCACCAAACTCCATTTAATTAATAACTAGCACAAATGCAAGTGTTCATAAAATGATGATAAAACAGAGTTTACGAGAGCCGTTTATAGAAGAATCTGCTTTATTTATGTCACATTGTGTCTACTATGCGTTTTCCCTTTAATAATAATTGTACATTCTGCATATAAAGTAGGATATATAAACATCTATACATAATCATTTAGTCCATGTTCATCCATTTATTTATTTCCTTCCACTATTTGTATAGTTTAAAACTTTTTATTTCATTGTTGGCCATTGGTGCTTTTTAATTTATATAAAGTTTAGCTTGTAAATACACCTATTCTTTTCACATAATATATACATCGTATTTATCTATTATTTACCTTTATGTGTCCAGCTTTGTTGTCCTCGTCTCTAGCTGTTATGTCTATTTCAGTACATGAGTTAAATTCCTTTTATTCTGATTTAATGAGTTAGAGAATGTTTAGTTGAGTCAGTGAGTTTACAGTTCTCTTGTTTTTTGTATTCCAGTGAAACTCAATAGCAACAACTGTTAGGATAAAATGATGATTTGACTTCTGTTAACATGACTATTATTATTATTATTTAATTCATCTTTAGAGAAAAACTTTAAACCTTGAGAATGAAGCCAAAATGTTTGATGTTTAATTGCCCCAAAATTCTCCCAGTTCACAGCAATTACGTACCATAACTTTGGGCTTTTTATTTTTAGATATCGAGGCAGCCATATCACAACTGACATCTTTACAACAATAAAAATACTAAAGCAGGAAATAAATGTTTATTTATGACTCATTGAAATAAATGTCAGAGTTCAGTTACCTCTAACAAAAGGCTCTAATCTTCCTCTGTCGTGTAGTAAGTTACATTAATTGTGACTTTAAAACCCTATTTTGTCTGCCTGTAACTGGATTATATTTTAAAGTTTTTATATTTAAAGTTTTAGCCTCAGTCAAAACCACAGGATTGAACATCCTCATGTCGACACATTTATATTTAAAAAACATAAAATTTTCAGCCTCAATTAGGCCTCATTAGTGAAGTCAGCTGCTCTGAAATCACATCCGTGTCGAAATGTAACAGAAACAATATATTAAAAAAAAAAAAAATTAAAAAAAATGCAGGAAACAAAACATATGACTTAATACTATAAACTTATCGTCAAGTTGTAGGTAAATAAAACAGATCCACTGTGTGAAAACGTTCAGTTTTTGCTCAGGTAATAATGAGTTAATGAGTAAAGTAATGACGTGCGTCCAAACCTTCAACTATCTGTTTTTAAACCAACAATACGAAACAACATAAACTCAGAGGAAGTCAAGAAGACAGCGAGAGTCAGAGGAATGAAAGAAAACCTCACCTGGATATCAGCTTGAACCGGAAAAGTGTTCCGCCACACCTGTGGAAGCCGAATATATACCTGAGGAGTCACATGGCCACGCCCAGAGCAAACACGCACGCGTCGCCCTCAGGGACCGCTCGGACATTTTAGATGTCTACATTTAAAATGTCAGTTTAATAATGATATTATACATCAGTCTTTATATGAAATATGATATGGATGTTTAAATCAACCGTCAGTTTTAAATCGTTGGTTTTAAAGGTATGGTTCATTTTTTTCATATTTTACTTTTCACTTGTTTATGAATTTAGCGTTTACTACTATTCAACTATTCTAGTGTTTGTAAAGTTTATAATACTTATTGGCCTTTCTAGTCCAAAATCTAGTGCAAATTTTGTCAGTTTTAGTAAAAACTATAACGATTTATCTGTCCTTAAACTTCATGATTACATTTTATGAGTAGCAGCAAATGCCTAAAATACTCACATTTGAGATTTACAGAACATGAAATGACACAAAATGTTCAAATATTTGTACCAAATCCTGCAGTAAAAAAACAATTAAAACAACTAATTTGTCTATTTTCATCTTCACAGTTTTTATTTGTTCTTTTCCCCCAAAATGAAGTGAAAAGAATCAAAAATCACAAATAAACATTAAATACAAACAATCGTGGGGTTTTCAATTTATTTTTTTATTACTAAAAAAAGGCACCAAATACAGGCATCATGTTTGATAGCATCGTAGTTATTTTCCACACAATGATAGCACCAAAAGAATATATGGTTATTCCCCATAACGTCTCCTGTCCCCGTGTTGTTTTGATAGGCACACAGTAGAAAGAAGACGAGAGGATCAGAGACACGAACGAAGAGAAAGACGAGTCGACGTCTCTCAGTGTCGCACACTTCAAAGCATGAATGTGACTCTGAACATCAGTAGCTGAGCGTAACGTAGGACATAAGAGGGTGATGTCACAATACAAAAATGAGAGGAAAATAAAGGGGCGGGGTTTTGTGTCTTTGGGCGGAACGAAGGCAGGTAAACACACATATTATTATAAAACACATCATTTTAAAAAGTCAATATTCTCATTAGAACAGTAGTAAGGCTAAAGCATTCAGTCATGTGGACGGGGACGGGGACGGGGTTGTTATCCGGCGTCTGATTCATTACAATCACATGGAACATGTCCACTTTCTTTCATCGCTCTTGGAGAAGAAATTAAAACACTTTGGATGATTCGTTTGTGAGGAGAAATACTGCATGGCACTTAATAATGGCAGCTATCAGAGAACAGTACGGACAAAATAAAAAATAAAGTAATTAGCGTTGAAACAAGAATCTGTTGGTTCAACGTGACAGTACAGATGTCTCTAAGTAAGGCTTGAAATAGTTTTTTTAATGCTTCCTGCTCATGAGGGGAAGGATTTAACACAAGTTATGGCATAATTGCACTTGTATAGGTATCATTCATTTGTGTTGTTGTTCACACACTCAGCAGCCAGCAGCACACCGTCTGTGCTCGACTCTCTCACACGGTCAGAAGCAGCCGAGCTAGAAGCACGATGAGTGACTTCTAAACTGGCTACAACTCCACAGCAGTGACGTTAAGTAGCAGTGAAACGACTCCGTACAGCAGAGAAGTGTTTTTCTTTTTGTCCAACAAACAATCACCAGTGTCTGAGCTACCAGTCCCCGTCACGGTGCCAACAGAAAGCGATAAAAGGATGTACATGTCAAGTAGAACGGTGAGATACACGATGGAGCTGAGTGGTTTGTTGATTCCTGAGGTAGCCCAAAACGCCGCGCAGCCGTCACGCTCTTCCCTTTTTCAAAGTGGTATAAAAATACATGAACAAAACATCTCGTTCCTTAAGTACAAACTTTCTTTTAGAAAATACCTTTTCCTCTTTCACTTCCTCGTCAGTGTCTCAGACCTCGGTGCCGTCGCTGAGGTTGTTGTGGAGTTTCACCTCCAGGTTGACCTGTTTGATCTTGGCCTTGCCGTTGGCGTCCTGGTTGCGGTTCAGCACGTTGACGTTCCTCACGGTGCAGTGTTTGGTGCTGAAGTTCTTCTCCACGCACTTGTCCAGGCACACCTCCACCTTGGTGTTGAGCGGGTACTCCTCGTACACCTTCTCCGCCTTCTTGCTCTTCTTCTTCTTGGCCGCCCGGCGGCAGCGGCGGAGCAGCAGGCAGGCGGCCAGCAGCACCAGCACCAGCAGGGTGACGGCGGCCACGCCCCCGCCCACCGAGCCGTCCACGTGGGCGTTGAAGGAGGCGGAGGGCCCGGCCTCCAGGCGCAGCGACTTCATGTTGGTGCCGTTCTTCACCTGGTCGCCCTCGTTGTCGTAGATCAGAGACTCGTCCAGCGTCAGGCGCCCGCTGCGATCCACCAGGTCGCGTCGCGGGCGGCTCAGCCGGTGGGTCACCGAGCGCTGGATCCTGGGGCCGGAGCGAGACTCCGGACTGATGACGTAAATCACCTGCAGGTACCACTGGTGCCCCGCCTCCACCTGTCAATCAACAGAGAGGGAGAAGGAAGGAAGGAAGGCGTTAGCAGGTGAAGGAGCTTCATTGTTAGCGTTCGTTAGCTTCTCCAAAGAGATAATCATGTCCTGAATAGATAGACTGACGTAATGTGGCCGAAACTAGTTTATAGATACTTTAAACTTTTTCAATTACATTTATTTTCCTCTGGTCTGACTTCCACTTTAGAAAAAGTAACATTTCAACTGCAACAGCGATGTCTGTGATTGGTGGAAATTCACCTCAGCTTGTGGAGTTAAGTGATGAAAATAAATACATTTTTGGCGATTTGACAGTCTCCATCTCGGCTTTTTTGCAACCGATGAACAGAAGTGACCATATCTGGACTGAGGAGGAGTGACGTAGAGACGCCGTATACGTCTCTGGTAGAGACCTGTCAATCACAGTAGCCCCGCCCTAAAGCATCCCCTGCTTTATGGTCTGTTTGACTCTAAATGGACCATAATGTACAAAATGAACATCATGCTGTATTGAAGAAGACTTGAAACTAGAGATTGAGACCATAAACTCATGTTTACAATGTTTACTGAGGTAATAAATCAAGAGAGAAGTAGAGTCATTTTCTCATAGACTTCTATACAACCAGAGGAGTCGCCCCCTGGTGGACACTAGAGAGAATGCAGCTTTAACACATGAAGCATCGTCTTTATTTTTCAGAGCAGGAAGTTGCCGCCTGGTTTAAATCTACGTCCATTAAATCACAGAGACCGAATATCTCGACTTCAACACAGTAACGCGGGACACAGCTGTAGCGCAGGAGGCTCCACACACACACACACACACACACACACACACACACACACACACACACACACACACACACACACACACACACACACACACACACACACACCTTGTAGAGGGCGTCGACTTTCATGGTGAAGCCGTCGACGCCCGGCATGGCTGCCACGGTCTGCAGCTCTGGGACGTCCGAGGCGAAGTGAGCCTCGAAGGGAACATCGTGGAAAAAGTTGTCACAAACGTCCGGCTGTTTACGATCCTGCAGAGAGAAGATGATCAAAAATAAACTTGTGTTTTCATGGTTTTCTTTATAAAAGTGAGATTCCCATCTGATGGAAGTTACAAATACTACAAATAGATTCAACCAGTAACTGGTTGAATGTGTATGCATTAAAGCCGTATTTCTGCTTCACACGATGACGGTTTGTGAACAATAAAAAGACACCAGAGAGATCATTTACATGGTGAAGAGAGTCAGTAGTTTACATAACACACAGGCTGTGAATACGTTCAGTAGCATGTGGGGCCATCCCAGTGAGAAGTGGGAGTGGTCAGACTGGTGAGGCAGGAAATACAAACAAAAGAGGTCAACGGTGTGTGTGTGTGTGTGTGTGTGTGTGTGTAGGGGTGTGTCAGCCTGCTGTGTACAGATATACCATTACAGGAACATTAAGGATATTTTAGGACGTCTGAAGCAAAGAAATCAAAAGAAAAACTAGAAAGTTCTCTTTTTACTTTGACTCATAAAAAGTGTAAATTAATTTAACGGTTTCTAACAATAAACATGTTATAATAATATTAACAGGTACTGATGATCTATCAGACATAACGCTCTTTGAACACGCCACACTAAAGTCAGCGTTGGTGTCCGTACCAGCAGCAGGAAGCGGTGCTTGAGGTGCTTGTTGGGCTGAATGCAGCCGTACTGCGGCCCCTCGTTGTACAGCGTCCCCGTGGGGTCAAAGAAGGGGACGTGTCCGTCCCTGCCGGTGCAGAGGTACACCTTCTCCAGCTGCAGCTTGTAGGCTGCGTTCAGGTTCTGATCGGGGTTCCACAGCACCCTGCCGTACATAGTCTGACCTGCAGGGGGCGGCAGAGGGACACGTTTATATATTTATTAGTGGACAATGTGCATAAAATATCAAATTAAATCATTATCTTGGTGCAGAACTTCTTAAGAACTCATAGCAGGACATAAATGCCACTCGATGAATATCATTTGTCTGTGTATGATTGGAAAGATGTGAAAAACTAAAATAAGTGAGAGAACTGTGAGGAGGAAAATGTCCTTATTCTCAGTAAAGGAGGTTCTTTGTGTTTCTCTCCACGTACCCATGGAGAACGCTCCCTTGTAGTCCATCTCAGCCATGGCGACGTCGGCGGTGGCGGGGTCCATCATGAACACCTTCTCGTTGTTGCACAGCTGGAACTCCGTGTTGAGGGAGTAAACCACGGGGACGGGCCGGTTGGTCTGCTGGAAGGCGATCGGCACCAGAAACCTTGTCGGACAACAAAACAAAGACAGTTTTAAGTGCTGTTCCGTTAGCTGTCCTGTTTACCCACAATGCACCACCAGGCTCTATTTGAATACGCGAGGGAGCGTACTTCTCTGGAGCGTGAGCCGTGCAGGACAGAGGTTTGTCTCCGGGGTCGATCCAGGGCTGAGTGGGCTGGACGGTGCAGGGGACCAAGAACACGGTGTACTCTCCAGAGTAGTCCTTCCTGTTACGAGACGCAAACACAAAAGGATTATAGCTTTGACGAGGTTCAACTACTTAAAACATGTACCGCTTATAGTTGGTGCCAATCTGATTTTTCAAAATCTTAAAGCTACTTTGCAGCCGAACTGTAAAATGTGAGCTTCCTCCGACCTGCTGTAGGAGCTGGTGGCCCTCCACAGCTGGTACGGAGAGTCGAAGGTCTGAGCGCTCCACAGCAGCTGGATGTCGAACTCCACGCCCCCCAGGTGGTCCGGAGCCATCAGGAGGGACTTGTGACCCGGCAGAGTGTGGTGTTCAAGGACAAACTGACCTGGAGGACAACATTAGACGGAGAAGTGAGGTTTCATTTTATGCTCTGAAGTAGAACGCTAAATCTTACCGTGAAGTGTTTTTGTCTAATTACTAGTCAAAACAAGTCTTTTTTCGGACTCTAACGTCTGAAACGTGTCGGCGGACGTCGTGAACGCACCTCTGAACTTGGCGTGGGTTTTGAACTCGATCACCAGTCGTCCGTCTTCTCGGATGTAGATCCTGATGATCTGCAGTCGGGCTGAGAGGACGCTGTCAGTCTGGATACCTGCAGGCAGAGAGGTCAGAGGTCAGATCACATAACGAGTCAGGTGTTTGTAAACCAAATGCTCCTCTACATTACTGGTTCTTATTTCACTACTTTGTGTATTTCTGTCTGTAGATTTATCCTAAATTCACCAAAAGCTATCATTACATAATACCTCATTTGCATATTTAAACATAATATTTCAGAAAACTTTTCATGGTGATATCTGTTAGTTACTTTTTTTACCCTATTCACTCGATCCTCCCCTTAATAACGAATGAAAGTATAAAAGTGTATATTTTTGTATCTTAGGGTCCCACATTACTACGTGGGACCCAATCACAACATACACAAATACATATTTTGATAAATGTTTAGTATATACATTTATTTAAGAGTTGTTTCCTCTGTAATTAAAGTAAGATTTGCTGTTTTTTAATAGTTTTAAAAGCACTAAATATTCTCAGAATCACTTGCTTGAGACTCTAGAGATGTAGTTCTGTCACACACAGATCTGTTTAAACTGAAATAGATGCTCGTGGATCCAGAAGAAATGCACAAACAGAGACTTGCAGTGACTTTGCATCACGATCTGCTCATAAAGAGATAAGCGGTGTTTGGTTCTGACCCGTCCTCCACAGCACGGTGTCGTAGAAGAAGGAGAACTCCATCTCGGTGTGATGCTCCAGAGAGGCCCAGCCCCGCGGCGCCGTCACGTAGATGTAGGACACGTAGAGAGGAACCTGCACCGTCAGGAAGGACTGAGCCGAGTCCCGGACCTGGAGGAGCAACAGCACGATGTAATGTTTTTATAGCTGACTTCATACAGAATATGGTCCAAAGCCCCAGAACAAGTGAGGGCCTTGAGTTGAGTTTTTGGTCGTCGCCATCTTGTTTTTTGCAACCAGAAGTGACATGAGGGGGTGGAGCTAAGTACAATCAAAGGCTGAATAAGTCATTTTTAGGGAACCAAAATGTTACAATTAACACGCTGGCCACGGCCCAAAACAAAGATGGCGACGTTAAGGTTGTAAGACGAAAATACGGACAGAAGCCGTGGTAGAGACCTGTCAATCACAGTAGCCCCGCTCTAAAGCATCCCCTGCTTTATGGTCTGTTTGACTCTAAATGGACCATAATGTACTAAATGAACATCATGCTGTATTGAAGAAGACTTGAAACTAGAGATTGAGACCATAAACTCATGTTTACAATGTTTACTGAGGTAATAAATCAAGAGAGAAGTAGAGTCATTTTCTCATAGACTTCTATACAACCAGAGGAGTCGCCCCCTGGTGGACACTAGAGAGAATGCAGTCGAGGTGTCTGCTATAAAGCGACCGGCCCCCCGACTGCTCTTCCGTACCTGGAAATCGGCGGTGACGGAGCCGCCGCAGACGTCGATGAGCTCCGTCATGTCGTAGTAGGCGTCAAAGGTCCAGATGCAGCTCTTGAGGTTGAGGTGCTTGTAGAGCTGGATGCTCTTGGCCTCCCGGACGTTGGGGTTGAACTGGTAGGGCCGGTCGTACCCCGGCCCCAGAGAGATGCTGTCGTACGACACGTCGTCCAGGAAACCCGCCTCTGTGGGAAGAAAGTTCGTATTAGCTGAGACAGAGAATAAGCTTTTTACTTTTAAACAAACATCTAATCAAAGTTTATTATAATGCAACAATCTGCTCGATGTCGAATACCCATAAAACAGAGCTGAGCATGAGTAGAAAGTGGAAACAGGATTAGGATTGGAACACAGCCTGGTGTCAATATATGTAGAACAAAAACACTTTCTTTACATCTGATTTGTTCATTATTTTCATATATTTGGACACCTTGCATGTATTATCATCTAAGTTGTCTGTGGCTTCAACAAAAGATAAGATTCTATTCATCTCCTGTTTCATCTTTGTTTAGGATTCCTGGTATGTGTGATGGTGTGTGTTTTTTGCGCGACTGACCGGAGAGACCCCGCAGCTCCGTGAGGGTAACCAGGTTGGAGCAGACGTGCTGCTGCCTGTAGATGGACTCTGACAGCAGGAAGTGCAGGTTGTGCAGCGGCATGGTGGACACCAGGGGGAGCATGCCGTCCTGATGGGGGATCTGCACCGAGATGTGGATACTAAACACCGACACAGAGAGATATTAACAAACACAATCTAAAGTTTAGGTCGAGACGTTTTCTCCGATTTAAAATGCTCCTCACCGGTTGGGGTGCTCCTTGTGCTTGACGTCCAGGTATTTCAGCGTGGCGATGAAGGACTGAGCCTGGAAGCCCCTGGCGGTTCCGGTGGTGACGGGCGTGTGGCAGATGGAGCCCTCTGTGCCGATGGTGGCGATGTTGCTCCTCAGCGGCGTCCCGAGGTGACCCGACTTATCTCTGGCCTGAGCGACGCAGCGGACGTGGAAGCGGCGGCTGAAATAGATGCTGTCCAGGACCTGAGAGAGAGAGAGAGAGAGAGAGAGAGAGAGAGAGCAGAGGAGACATGAGGGACTGAAAGAGAGAGAGAAGCTGAATTAGTCCTTTTTTTCCAGAGAGATCCCAACTCACCATGTGGTTGACGCCGGTGTACGGGGTGGTGTCGGTGACCGTCTCGAAGGGGGACCGGGCGCCGCTGGTGTCGGTGGGTGCCGCCACCTCCCAGGAGAAGTGGACCTGGGTCTGGTTGATGCCGGCCTCGTCGCAGCGCTCCTTCATCACGGGGTACTTTGGGTAGTGGGGGTCACAGGGGGTCACGCACACCAGAGGGTAACCCGGCGACGGCGTCTTCTTGCTGCCTTCCTTGGTCACCTCCTGGACGTGGTCGTAGTCAGCGAGGGAGACCACCTGAGGAGGAAGGAGGGACTCTTTTATTTCTTGGAATTTGACTTTTTTTATCTCGACAAATGGAGGACCCCGCTGAGGTCCTAAAAAGCCGTTTGGGGTTAAAATCCCCGACCACATGATACGTCATGTGAACACCTCTGTACTCGTCGTAAGTGGTTCTGGTTTCCTGCTGCTGTTTTGGAGTTACTGAATGTGTCATTCATCAACATCTGAGAAGGAAGCGTGTGGATGAAGAGCAGCAGACTTTGAGACGATCACCGCTGCTCAGCCGACCAACCAGCCAGACCAAACCGCCCCAGAGAGGAGAGGGGTGGAGAGTCTAGATGGAAGCTAAGCTAACCCAGCTAGGACCTGAGGCTACTCCACTACCCAGCATGCTCCTGGCTGTCTAATGTTCAGTCGCAGAACAATAAGATGGATGATGGTCTTCTAAACAGGACTTACTGGCTGTCCCTTGTTGGTCATATTTTCAATAATTTTCAATCTCATGAAGCACTTTGTGATCTTGTTCGATGAAAAGGTACAACGCTAAATAAACTGAAGTCACTAATGTCCTTCAAAGAGCTACATCTTCACGTTATGTGTTTGTGTCATATATGAATGAGTGAATCTCTTCTGAAACCCGCTGATTCAAATCAGAACATCTGCTCACAATAGGCGTGGCGGGGAGGATGAGGCTGCCCGAAGCCTCCTGGTCCAGAATGGTCACCGTTGCCGTCGTGATCTCCCCGAGCACGGCCTCCACGGGGTCGTCGGGGCCGAGGACCAATGAGAAGGACTCGTGCCACTCCCTGTCCTCATTGGACAGGACCTCCACTTTGAACAGGATGTGGTCCATCCCTGCAGAGAAGAAGTTTGGACCTGAGCTTTACAGAAACACTCACAAAAGAAAATCTCTTTTTAAGGCAAAACCTTCCGCACTGACCTGGGGGGAATTTGAGCACTCGGCTCTTGGGATTGTAGTCGATTCCGGACTGGGCCGACCCGTCGCGGGTGCTGCAGCGGATCTTGGAGGTCCGGTCCAGATCCCCCCCACGGATCACCTTGATGTTGAGCACCTCGATGCCGTCGGGACCGGGAGGCTCTCTGACCTGGTAGGACGCCTGCTCAAACTCAATGGTGGGGGCTGGAGGAAGAGGAGGAGGAGGAGGAGGAGGAGGAGGAAGAGGAGGAGGAAGAGGAGGAGGTCAGAGTGCTGCCCTCTGGTGGTCATACTGTACATGACGACAAGCTGCGCTCCAGTTTGCATACTTTTACTCTTTGTTTTTATTACGTGTTCTCTTACAGAGTTACATGCAGCATTAATTCAATTGTGACTTCCTCATAACGTGGCACCTTGAACTTTGACCCTCTTGCTCATATATCCGCTGTGCAAAGGATTGTGGGTCAGAATAGCCAGAGAAGCATGCTGGCTTGCATACTGCAAAATTCGACCGGATGTAGTCGGACATCCTGGTATTTCTTGGCATACTTCATTTGACATACTACGTATTGGGACATACCAAATACTTATCCAGCATACTGAATGGTATTATGGGTATTGTAACGCACAGAGAGTTGCATGTTTATTAGGTACCGTCTAGATAAAACTGATGCAGAACCCATCTGTAATAAATCCTTCCTTAATGAAGGTTGAAGTGTTTTAAAGAGGTGTTGAACTGTATTGTGCGACGCTGAGAGTTGTTTTCAGTATTTTATCCTGTTTTTGTGTTAATATCAATAAGGTTGATGGATTAGACTGAATTTGTTTTATCTTGTTGTAATGACAAATTACAATACAAACTAAAATATCAAAGGTGACTTTATAGAGTTTTTAAATAAATGTGGTCTGGGAGGAGCCTTCATCTTTTATAGTAACAACCTAATATCTGTATTTTAACAATCTGCCTGATACATTTGCAGAAAGATGTATTGATCCAAACAGAACACTAAAAACCAATATATTCTAACTTCTTAATGAAATAGACTGAGATGATGATTTATAACTTTCAAGAAGACAAAATGAAACCGCGGAGCCGCAGTAGTTCAGCAGTGAGTGAGATGAAACCAGTAAACTATCTGCTGGTTGTGACTTCTTACCATCTTCATCGTTGGTGATGGTGACGGTGACGATGTCGCTGGCGCCCACCATGGCACCACTCCAGTGGTCACCCAGCGGCGTCCCAAGATGCACCTGGAACTCCTCTTCGGGCTCAAAAACAGAGTCATCAATGACGACAACGGTGCAGTTTTTCACCTGGAAAACAAACACACAAACAAACATTTAAAAAAACCAACATACAAACAGACTTAATCTACTTCAGAGGAACACGTTGGACTAAATTCTACCTTCTCTCCTTTGAGGAAAGTGACGCGCGACTCGTCAGCATTCCTCCTCTCCTCGAAGTCGTCCATCACCATGGCCGACATGGTGCGAGTGAAACAACGCGCCGACGACTTGAAGGACAGGTCGCCCGTCCGGATGACGGGGATGTGCAGGACGCCGTCTCTCTCCTTCACAGCGTAGGCGCTCTTCTCAAACTGCATGCTGGGAACTGAGAGAAGGGAAGATGGCTGTGATGTGAGGTACGTGAGGAGCCTCAAATGAAAAGCGAGACATGCGATGTTCTCGTGTGCCACGTACTGTCCTGGAAGGTGTCGGTGATGACCACGTTGGCTTCGTAGGGCTCCTGGAGGACGGCACCCTGAGGAGAACTGAGGAACACCACAAAGGACTCGGATCCTTCGATGGACGGGTTCTGGACGTCGTCCATGATGGTCAGACTGCAGGTCTGTAGAGAAGAAGGTGTTAGCGAGGCACCATAATTATTATATTGTTTTACCTGAATGGCCCCAATACGGCATTGTACACATGATAAGATATGTCATTAGGCTGAACAGCCTGTCGGCCTCTCACACGTCCTCTGATGATAAACATTTATCTTTGTAAAGATATTCATCTTGTAACTAACGAGGAGGCTTCTTTATTTCCATTCAGCCTCTCTTAGACGTCCTCCTGCGAGTGAGAGGTCTCTGTCCTCACCTCCTGGGTTCTTCCAGGTTTGAACTCCACCTTCTTGGAGCTGGGGATGTAGTCGACCCCGGGGTTGGCGGAGGGGGGGTCCGAGGGCCGGGTGGCGCACCACACAGAGGTCACGGAGGACAGGTCACTGCCCTGACGCAGCACCGGTATTTCTATTGTTCCTGTTGTGAGAATAACGATAAGAATGAATGAGATCATTACATTTTCACATGTTTCTTATAAATAAAGCTACGCAATGACATCTAAATAAAAAGTGTAACTTCAAAGACTTTCTCTAGTGCTGAGAGAAGCGTGTCGTACCGGCATCTTCACTGAAGGTGAAGGTGGCGTTCCCCAGAGTGACGGTGGACGCGTCGTTGGGCCCGTCGATGACCACCTTGGCCGAGGTCACGTCCCCCACGCGGGCGTTGTCCGAGGCGTCCGACAGCACCAGCTCGAACTCCTCGGACAGCTCGTACTCGCTGTCGTCGATGAGCTTGACGTCGCAGGTGGTCATGCTGACGCCGGGGCCGAGGACCACGCGGTTGTCGCCGGACATCCCGCGGCTCTTGTAGTCGGAGCCGGACTCCAGAGCGTGGAGGCTGCTGCCCTGAGCCGACTTGGCCACGGTGTAGCAGAGAGCAGAGACGGTGCTGGAGGTGTCGCCTGAGGGGGAGGCGAGGAGGGAGAGAGAGGGAGGAGAGAGAGAGAGAGGGAGAGGGAGAGGGAGAGGGAGGGTGAGAGGGAGAGAGAGGGTGAGAGGGAGAGAGAGGGAGGAGAGAGAGAGAGAGAGGGAGAGGGAGGAGAGAGAGAGAGAGAGAGAGAGGAGAGAGAGAGAGAGGGAGAGGGAGAGGGAGGAGAGAGAGAGAGAGAGAGAGAGAGAGAGAGAGAGAGAGAGAGAGAGAGAGAGAGGTTCATGTGTTGGTCATGTGTTGGCTTCCATATCTATTTCCTCTAAAATGTGCAACTTGCACGGACCAGTTCGCTGTCTGTGTTTCATTCGGAGCTTTTTATAGACGAACTTTGTGCCAAAAATATAAACATATTTGCTTGGATTGATACGACACCAAGAATGCAAGTGTGGATAAATCCCTCAGTGTGAGCATCAGTTGGCAACAAGCGGATACAGAATATATGTGTAAATATGTCATATATGGTAACAGAATAACGGGGAAGTCCTTAAATAGAAACACAGGGACGTGAGAAACCTTTTCTCTCGATGGGCGCGTGGATGAAGCCCGTGCTCTCGTTGACGTGGTACGTCTTCTTATCGAACTGCAGCGTCGGCTCGTCCTCGGTGTCGTTGATGTTGACGAGGGCGCGCGTGTTCCCGCCCAGCAGCGCGTACGCCGGCATGCTCAGCTCCACGTGGAAGCTCTCGGCCCCCTCGAACACCTTGTCGTCGTTGATGACCACCGTGCACACCTTGGTGTCCTCGCGCTCATCGAACTGCACCTGTGAATCACGTTCAGGGGCGACGGTTCAATACGCGTTTCTGCTTATGATTGTGATATTTTGATGGCTGATGTATAAAACCAATTAGGACGGAGAATAAGAAACATCTTCTTCACAAGTTGAATGTCAACACAAGGTGACAAATAAGAAAACTGTATAATCGAGAGGAACATTTGAAAGACAGAGAGACCAAAGAACTGAGCGTAAAACTTTAAACACAGTCTGTTTTATTCTTAAAGTTTCTTCAATGATTGGACAAGAAATATTCCAAAAGGAACAACATGAAAGTCTTAAATTGAATTTTAAAAACTTAACTTCAGAAACTCATTGATACCAAATAAAAAAGCTTAAAAAATGAAGTCAAAGCCTGAAGTTTAGACATTTTAAAATGTCCTAAAACTAAAACCGCCAGCATGCCGCCGTTGTCCGCTACCTGTCCGGCGTACTCCACGTAGTCCTGCTGGCCCGGTCGGGTCCCGACGCTGCTGGTGGAGGTGGCGCCGCCCTGCTCGGTGCGGCAGAGCACGATGGCGTACTGGTTGAGGTTCCCCGTTCGCTTCACCGTCACCGCCACCGTGCCGGCCTTCTCGCTCACGTTGTAGCTGTGGAAGCATCACGAGAACAAGTGACGGGTTTATTTATGTGTGTATTATTAAAGAAAAAGTACGATAAGATGCTGTGTTTTTCGGACCTTTTGTGCTCGAAGCTGATGAGAGACCACTGGATGTGGAAGACGTTGTCGCTGACCACGTTGGGTTTGCTGTCTTTGACCAGGAACTTGAAGTTGTCCACGGTGTCCTGCACGTTGTCCTGCTGCAGCACGTAGCGGATCAGACCCAGGTTGATATCAGCTGGAAAAGATCAGGGTCACATTAATAACAATCTAACATTTAATTCCTGTTATTTCACTGATTCAGCTGTTTTTCTTCGTATCTTTTACTTTATGTTTTCCTTGTTGTTGGTCTTTAAATGTTTTAATTGTGTACTTTCTGTTTTTTGTGCCTTCTTAAATGTTAATTATTGGCCCTTCTGTGGTCACATTGTGTTATTTATGTCTGTAATACCGCTCCTGTTAGCACTTTGTCACTTCTGTCTGTGAAAAGTGCTTTATAAATATATTTTACTTACTTTGAAGATATATTTTAGAAATCAAAATAATGTTTCAAACATCTTTCTGTGAAATGATTGATCTGCAGAGTTTCATCCTGTAAAGCTCTTTACACGTCAGATTATTTTCTCCACCAATCAATTAACGTTTCGTCTGTAAAATAGTGAAAATGTTATAATTCACGTCTTCAAATATAATCAGTTTACTGACGTATTAAATCCTGACATCTGAGAAGCTGGTTTTGCTTTAAAAAAATAACAAATTATCAAATTAGTTACCGATATATTTTCCTTTGATCAACTTACTAATGAAGTATAATGTTTGCAGCTCTACAACATAGTTCATTAAAATACTTAATGGTTCATTATTTGATGAATCTGTCGGTTAAAGTTGAGCATTAAACGTCATGAAATGAAAAAAGGTCAACATGTTGCACTATGTTCTTACTGATTCATTGATTAATAGAGGAAATAGTTGCCAGATTAATTAATAAGTGATAATAATCCTTACGTGCAGCCCTACATCAGCCATCATTTGGTTTGTTACAAATGTACAAAAGATAAATAGCCCTGATGTTTCCCAGCATGTCGCTCTGACCCGACTGTCCCTACAGGGATCCAATCTTTATAATAACATCGCTGGGAAATAATGATTCTATATAACTTGCAGCCTCTGGCCTTCTTCCCACGACTTCAGAGAAATAACAAACAGTTGACGTCTCGTTTGAAGCTTCCAGAGGAGGTCGGAGAAAAGCAATTACTTTGTAATTGAGGGCCGAAAGCCAGAAGAAGGACGAGAGTCCTCGAGCTTCAAAGATAAAATGACCTCCAGGAAGTTCAGTGATGAACAGGAAAGAGGATCAAATGGAAAAAACATCTTTGCTCTAATATGCAGAACAAGAGCACGAGTGAGAATATGAGAGTAAATGTTGACAGTTTGCTCTAGTAAATCCCACAATTACATTCATATTGTTGAGGCTTGTTGGATATTAATCATCAAGGAGATGATGTTTACAAGCTCCTGAATGGAGAATGAAGCAGCACATCAAAGTTCTCCAGCCTCGAGGATCAACATCTCACTAACACTGATCCCTGGCTGCAGCCTAGAGGTGAAGATAAGCAGGCTCACGATGAGAACACCGCTGACGCAAACTGCAAATTAGAAAAACGTGAAGAAAACAAACACGGCTTCTGAGGTGCCTTTGAAGAAACCTTCAGTGAGGAGGAGACAGAGTGACGGGGAAAAGGAGCAACAAGTCAATCTGTATGAACAACAACTCTGAAAAGTGAAGTTAAAGCTTCTTGTCTTAAACCTGCATTCTCTCTAGTGTCCACCAGGGGGCGACTCCTCTGGTTGTATAGAAGTCTATGAGAAAATGACTCTACATCTCTCTTGATTTATTACCTCAGTAAACATTGTAAACATGAGTTTATGGTCTCAATCTCTAGTTTCAAGTCTTCTTCAATGCAGCATGATGTTCATTTAGTACATTATGGTCCATTTAGAGTCAAACAGACCATAAAGCAGGGGATGCTTTAGGGCGGGGCTACACGGTGATTGACAGGTCTCTATCGCAACGATGTTTGGTCTGGGAGTCGTCCGTGTTTTCGTCTTTCACAGTGTTTTTAGTTCGTGAAAGTTAATTGTAACATTTTGATCGCATATAAATGTCTTTATTTATTGTTTGGTTGTACTTAGCTCCTCCCTCTTGGTTCACTTCTGGTTGCAAAAACCAAGATGGTGATGGCCAAGATGCCAAACTTGAGGCTTCAAAACATCAGTCCACAGACCAATGAGTGACGTCACGATGACCACGTCTACTTCTTATATACAGTCTGTGATTTCAAGGGATACTTTTAACTACTTTTCCCACAAAACCTGGTCCAGAGAGCTGAGCTGGTGTACCTTGTGTGAAGGAGGTGACGGCGGTACCGGGTTTCAGCTTGCTCTCCAGGAAGCCGAGCTTCGGCTCCGTGGTGATTTCGTAAAGCAGCTGTCCATCGTCCGTGTCCGGATCCATCGTCAGCAGCTCCTTCTTGGTGATCAGGTTGGTGGCCTGATGGACGTGAAACAAACATTAGATCAAACATCACACTGTAGTTGTTGCACCACAGACTTTATCTAGAGTGAAGAGTGAAGTAGTTTTTCTGAGGATTTGTTTGTTTTTGCAGCTGTTTAAAGCCGATGCTAGAGTTTAACATTGCATGCTTATCTTCTCTCAGTGATAAAACATCCAAGACTTAGTTATCTGCAGTGCAAACACAACACAGACTCCAGAGGAATGAACACAGGCACATGTTTACAATGCCTGCGATAGAAACGGGTGGTTTCGTTGTGTCGAGGTGTTTAAACCAGCAGGGGGAGCAAGTGAGCTACACATGGTGAGCAAACAGTGATGGAGCTTCTCTTTGCACTTCTGTCAGTCACAAAGACTTTAATTTGCCTCCTGCTCATTGACGGATTATGAGACAACGGGCCCCCGGGGACAGACATCCTAAAAGGCCCCCACCTCCTCTACATAGGAGCAAGAAGCCCAGAATGAAAGAGAAAAGAGACACGAACATTTGTCTTCTTTAGTTGTTTTGTGTCTCCTTGTGGTCATTCAGTGTTTTTGTGGCTGTTTTGCATATATTTGTGCTCATTTTGCATCTCTTTGTGATCATTTTGGCTCCTTTGTAGTCCTTGTGTGTCCCTTTGTTGTGGATCACGTCCCTTGCGGTTGTTTGTTCCTTTTTATGTTGTTTTTACAATCCGTTGTATTCATTTCATGTCTTCTTGTAGTCGTTTTATGTCTCTTTGTGACAGTTTTGTGTCCTGTTGTAGTTATTTTCTGTCTCCTTATGGTGGTTTTGCATTTCTGTGATATTTTCGCATCCCTTTGTAGCTGTGTTGTGCATCTTTGTGGTTGTATTGCGTCTCTTTGTAATATTTTTGCGTCCATTTGAAGTTGTTTTTTCTGTTTTTGTGGTTGTTTTGTCTCTCTTCATGATAGTTTTATGGCTCTTTGTTGTTTTTTTACGTCTCTGTAATATTTCTGTTTCTTTGAAGTTGTTTCGTGTGTGTTTTGTGTCTCTTTGTGTGTGTTTTGCATCTCTTTGTGGTTGTTGTGTGTCTCTTTGCGGTTGTTGTGCATCTCTTTGTGGTTGTTTTATGTCTCTTTGTAGTCATTTTGCATCTCTTTGTGGTTGCTTTGCGTCTCTTTGTGGTTGCTTTGCGTCTATTTGTGGTTGTTTTATGTCTCTTTGTGGTTGCTTTGCGTCTCTTTGTGGTTGCTTTGTGTCTCTTTGTGGTTGTTTTGTGTCTCTTTGCGGTTGCTTAGTGTGTCTTTGTGGTCGTTTGATTTTTCTTTCCAATAAGACATGTTACAGTCACTTCAAACAGAGGCTCTGGCCCAAGGACCCCACAGACCTCTTTGGCCCCCTGTGCCCGTCAGGCCCGTACAGTAATCATCCAGCCTCCTGCTCATTTACACCTCATCTTCTTTTTCTTTTTCTTCTACCAATAAGCAGGAAGGAAGTATTGTAATTTGCAATGCAATACAACTTTACTATGGCAATTTGAAAGAGTAATCAGAAAGTTGTTCTCCATCACTGAGCTCATTAAACATCACCATCAAAGACTACAGAGTCTGTCTGCAGACGTCCGTGTAGAGGACAGACTCGTACCTTGTCGTCCATGTACTCCAGCCACTGCAGGCCCAGGTTGGTGACGATACGCGGCGTTCCATCGTCAACGGGCAGAATATCGATCTTAAACTTCTGCGGGGCGGCCGTCACGATCTGGGAAGCCAAAAAGAGTTGAAATATAGAAGATCCCGACATTCTCACTTCATCCAAACATCAAAATCTCAATCATTCCTGGTGGTCTCTGGCTATTCAAGTAGTATAAAAGTATAATTATATATGCTTAATAAAGAATTATTATTACCTAAAGTAAGAACAACTTTTCAAAAATGGAAAATAGAAAAGTCCTCATGAACTGGACTTAGGTTGAATATCACAAACAAGCACAAACAACAAGCACTGCAGGTTATTACTTTATGGATTATTTTCGTCCCTTCGAGCTGCAATAATAAACTGCTCCAACATCACCAGTTACTTCTTTGTTTCCGAGCTCCAAGAGGGAATACAGAAAGAGCAGCCTGTCATCACACAAGGCCAAAGTTTGGCCAACGTGCCATTTGAAGAATGCGTTCATCCAAAAGGTGTTAACGGAGGCTCGTTCTTTATTTAATCACACAGACGCTCCGCTGGGGAGAAACTCACCTCAGACATTAATGCAACAAACCGACTTCTGAGCCGCAGAACACGCGTGAACATTGAGCCAAATGTCTCCAGGCTATCGAAAGATAATGAACACACGTCTGAGAAGTGTGTGTGTGTGTGTGTGATTGGGGATATCAATACCTGTCTGCCGTCATTCAGTTTAATCATATGGACTATTTGTAGTGACAGGAGGTGGATGGCAGCTAAATTGACAAGCGCAGGAGTCAATTCACCCTGAGGCTTGCTCAAAACTATCACCATAAAGCTGACGCACACGCACACACACACACACACACACACACACACACACACACACACACACACACACACACACACACACACACACACAGTGCTGATTCACCCCTCCTGTCATAAAAAGGTCAGAGCAGTCACTCCCCCCTACACACACACACACACACACACACACACACACCCCCCACACACACCCACACACACACACCCCACACACACACACACACACACACACACACACACACACACACACACACACACACCCCCCACACACACCCACACACACACACCCCACACACACACGCCTTAACTCTGCTAATTCAATCTTCTAGTAAGTAATAAATGTCAGGAAGCTTTCTCACACACACACTAACACACAATCTAACTGCAGATTTAGCCTTCCTGTTGTGGTTAAAATGTCAGAGTACACACACACACACTCTCTACACTCTACACGCACACACATGCCGTCACCTCCTTGCCGTCCTCCTCCACCATGAAGAGCAGGTTGGTGCCGTCGGCCACGCTGAAGGTGAAGCGGTCTTTGAGCGAGTTGGAGCCGTCGTGGTTGTAGCTGATGCGGTTCTGGTAGACATCGTCCATGGTGAAGCTGCCGGTCTGCCGGTAGTGCTGCCCGTTGTTTGTGCGCTCGACGGTGCCGTGACGAGGAGCCTGGACGACGGTGAAGACGATGGACTCCGCCTGGACAAAGTTTTAGCCAGAAAGAAAAAGAGGGAAAGAGGAAAGAAGACTGAGAAACATCCAGGGTTTCTTTTTAAAGTCGCCATTCACTGCTCTGTGTTTATAGTTTATTTACTTCGCTACTCTGACAACCACACAGTGTGAACTCTTTTCTAGAGAACAACACAACGTGTACCACCAACAGCTCCTTGAGCTCCTTCGTGGCTTTCAGAAGACCTCCTGTGAAACGAAGGCCGTCTCTAGCTGCAGTAGACGAGCGCATTGTTATTCAGAGAAAGTAGATCCACACGACGATAGGAAATCACAATAATTACAAAATAAGTGCGCTGCTGGAGAGCGCTGAAGATGGCAGAGTGATGGGAGTAGCAGTGTGAGAGCATCGGAGGCCGGAGGAGGAAATAGTGTTCGTGATGTTGTTGACAAAGTGAATAAAGCTGTGAAGAAGAACCAGTAGCTGCTGATCACCAACAACTGTCATCTGCTGGTCCTGCTCTTTCCTAACTAGTAACATAAATAAATAAATAATACAAAACATAATAAAACAATAATAATAATAATAATATATCTAATAAAATATAATTAATATATATATATATATATATATATATATTGTATATTGCTTGAGATTGTCAGAGATTTGCGTGTCCTACCTCGGTGTCTGCATCTGTGGCCTTCAGCTCAAACTCGGTGATGGTCTTCCTCACTCCTTCCTGGACCCTCATGCCAGGAACCTGGAGCAGAGGCAGGGAGTCGTCCACGGGTTTGATGGTGATGTAGAACGTCTGGGCCACCTGGAGACAACATGCGCAGGACAAGGACAGCATGAGGCCACGAAGATGTAAGTAAGTGAGAGTAAAGTCACGTGTGCGCAACTCTTTCCCAACAGTTATCAAGTATTTTTGGGTTCAATTTTTTCACCAGGAAATGCATCAAAGACTTATTAGTGTGTAACGAGTGAATTCTGTACTAAAAACAAAGTAACTTTGGCAGCTTTGGATCTCCACTTGATTTGTATTCACACTGCTGAAGCCTCACATTAACTTCAGCTGAATGCATCTCTGCACAGAATGAGAACTGTGGATTTTGTCCCAAGTCACTTACAGTGGAATCACTTTAGGGATGACTTCAGTAACTCCTTCAATGTGCATGTGTGTGTGTGTGTGTACCGTGTATTATTCTAAGACAGACTACATGTGAACCTTGAAGCCGATTAGATTATCTGAACAAAAAGCACAAGGTTGTTGTTTTTAGCTAATGGAAAAGTCTCAGAGATACGTGGTTTTCAACAGCCTGCCAGGACATGTCAAGCTATTTGAATGTATCGCAATGAGAGCAATGATGAGAGTAACAGTGCGGAGTACATTCAATCAAATCTCTTCTGTAGGTTTCAGTCAAGTGAGGAAATGCTATGCACTCCCTTCCAGGTGACATGATCCAAACAGCACAAACTGCAGTTACAAGAGGAACTGTGTATGCCCTTCAGCGATCCCATCTCATCACAAACAAGTTCAATATTCTGCTTTAGTTAAACTTTAATAAGCGATAAAACTCAACTTTTAATGCAGAGCCCTTGGTTATTAATACGCAGTGCATTTCTAACAGAAGGCTGAACAGGCCTCCCGACTGGAGAGAGAGGACAGCTCACAAAAGTAAGAGCAGCAGACCACTTCACAAACACCAAGCACTGCGGTGGCAACAAAAGCCTCCACACACACCGCGGCCGGCCAGGCGTGAAGGCCAAATGACCTTTTTCACATGTTTACTCAAGTCCTTGTGGTCCTCATTAGTCTGGATTAGCAAGCCAGAGTTATGCATGAGGTGAACTTTTGTAGGAGTGGGGGGGTGTGAGCTTGGGGCTGGAGTGCCTCTTCCTCACCACTCTAAAAGCTTGGGGTCCATTAGATTTGGTATATATTTATTTAATTACATTTTATACTGCAGTGTAATTACTGTGCTGTGGGTCAGAAATCTTTTACTGACCCTTTGTTTCTATTTCAGGCTGAGAGGCTTTGTTGGTCTCAAAACAAAAAAAAACAACGACAAAGCAGTCTGAAGGGCCTCTGTGGAGCACAAACACTGCCCGTCTTTAATTCATAATCATGAGAACTGAGGGATGCAGACGTGCCAAGTGGGGTTCTGTGATTATCAAAAGATGTTCATGCATGAAGTCACGTACATGCCCGTCTGCCTCTACTACTGAGCTCTAAACTGCCTGTTCTTGGGGAAAAAAAGGTTTAATTTGAGTAAAATTAAGTGGATTTCGAAGGGGGGCTTTGGTTTATTTAACTATACATATAATTCATATCTCAGGCTGTTGGAAGTGCGAATGAACTCTCATAAAGGCGTTCCCCAAGGAACCTCACTGGGTCCCCGATAATTTCCATTGTACCACCAGGTATCATGAAAACGTTCTTCAATGCACCTTCATCGTTGGAAAAAACTGAACCAAATCGACCGCAGCATTGACCCCCCCATTCACCTCATTAGTCCCGTCAGACACGGAAAAGGAGAACTGGTCGACGTGCTTCTCTTCTTCACTGGTGTGGACGTACTGGATGCTGCGTGATACCAGATCGGCCTGAGTGAACGTGCTGATCCTGGTGCCTGGAGGGAGAGAGGGAGAGAGAGAGAGAGACAGAGAGAGAGAGACAGAGAGAGAGACAGAGAGAAGAAGAATAGTTGTTAGTGGAGTTGGAACAATCGTAAACACTAACTGTGTCTTTCTGTTCTCTCCACACACTCAGTGAAACATCCTGACGAGGAAACACACAAATGCAGTAAAACACACTTATGCAGACAAACACAACAAACATCATTCGGACTTGTCTTTGAACAGATGCTGCTAGCTCACTTGGCGTCACTTGTTATTCGTGCGTTTTGTTGTTTTTCCACCATTATCCGTATTGAATTTAAGTGTCAATCGTCTTCTGTCCATTTCTTCTGTGGCTCTCTGTCATTGTACCTCTTTTCTATTTTGGCATCAGATGGTTTTATAACTGTGTTCCTCTTTTTCTTTCTTGGCTCTTTCTTTCATTTTAATGAGCGCATAAACTAAAACTAAAGTCAAACCTTTTGTTTTTAAACGAGGCTCCGTCTCCTTTTCACTCTTTTAAAACTCAGTGGGAAAAGTAATCAGGTTTTGATTGCAGCGATCAAATATTCTCGGCGTCAAACTAAAAGCAATAGTCTTTAAAAGGAACCAAAACATATTTTTCATCACAGGAGTTTAATTTCTGCTGATTTGTTGTGGCTGGATGCTGAAAGACACTTTTTGTGTTTTTTGGAAAGGAGAAAATGGAGTTCTTTGTATGATAACTAAACATATTTTCACAGCAGACAGTTTAATCATCATATACAACAACTGCTATATTAATACCAGATGGGTGTAGACGGGTTTTAATGAATATAAAATGAGAGCATGTGAGACTATAACTCAAAGCTACCAGCGTTTTACTTTACACTTTAAATGAGGTGGTTAGTGTTTGTTTAAATCTATAAATGGACCTTCTCATGCCACCGGTGACTTTGATATGAAGGGAATAACTCGACAGGCCGGCGACGGATTCAAAGTTATTCCAAAAAATAAAGAAACCACCAACAATGCAGCAGGTCAAATATCATTTCAACATGTCACCGAACCGAGAGCCTGGAGGAAACGGAGGCTTTTCAACATCGATCTTCTTCATGTCGACTTTTGACGCAGTGAAACACGCTGAACACGCTGGTCCTCCTCGCTTGTGTCATTTATTCCCCAGATGGAAGTTTCTACATCGACATAATCAAGACAGGCACATATGGAGACAGAGGCAATATTCTCAGTCAGAGATAAATAAATAAAACGGTTTATTTGCCCCATCATATTAAAACTAAAACGTACTTTCCGTTTGTCTTGACAGGAAATAACAAGTTTTTTCTTTCCAGAAGTTTAAACACAGACTGAATCTCATTTCACTGAAAGGATTTAAAGATTTAACTTCTCACAACTTACCAGAAGAAAGTACTTTACCCGAAAGGGAAGAGACAGCTAAATAGTTTGAGTGCAGACGGAGAGTATTCCACTATTTTAAATCTTTGATGTTTTTCCTGAAACAAGCTTTTCCAAAGCATGCAATGTGAGGTGTGATAAATAGAGCTCGGTTCAGTAGGTGAACAATAAACGCAGTCTGCTTTGGAGAAGATACGCGTTGCATTTCTCTGAATATATTTGGTGTGTTTTTGAGGAAAGACTTGACCTGTGACACTCTGAAGCCTCGACTTACTTAAATCTGACAAAACATGATAATTGGAAGCTGCAACTCAGCGCTCGGTTGTGCATCGGTGCTTTCTTCAAAACTAAATAGTGTTTCCACAGTCACACAGGAGGAGAATGATATCTGATGTGCTGTCAACTTAAGATTATGGGTTGTTTCAGGGACGATGATGCAGAGAAGCAACGGGGAGAAGAGGACTGAGAGACTGTTGATCGAGTGATGAGCTCACATTGAATTTAAGTGCTTTCATTTCTTCTAATTGTTGTGTCCCAATCCCACGCTGCACACTAACACTACGCATGTTTTAAATACCAGTGTAGTGTGTGTAGTGTAAGTGTAGTGTGTGCGCACCGTGCAGCGCTTTGAAATACTAGAAAGGTGTTTTATATATATATATATATATATATATATATATATATATTTCCAAATATTTCTAATCTTTTATCTGGAGCTTTTTTTGCAGCTGTGAGCTCCTCCTCCAGTTCCACTTGTGCACAACATGTCAACATTCATGCAGACTGGAGGATCCGGTGATCGAACCAGCGATCTTCCGCTCAGAGGACGACGTTTAAAGGGTTAAATGAACTCTGGCTTCTTATTCTTCACGAAATACAAAAACTAAATTCCCATTTGTGAATCAATTATTTTCATTGTGAATAAGAAATGATCCCACGGGCCGTATGTTGAGCACCACTGGTCTACACGGTACATAACCAGCATCATCATGCATCATAATCAGATGTAATTAGCATCGATTGACACTGATTTATATTGTTCTTTTTACTTTTTTAAGATATTATCATCCCCGGCTCCACTGGTCCCAATCTGTATGAATGAGTGTGAATGTTAGTTTGATGGGCAGGAGGCGCGGTGAGATATGACAGCGACTAAATGAATGACTAGTTAAGATATATATTTATGAATATCAAAATGTTTCCCGACAACTACTCACTGTTATTTTATATTTGTTTGCATAATCTACGGTGTTAGTTGTGTAGATGTTGTGCTGTTCTGTTTATAACTTTGTGAAAACTCAATAAAAACGTAAGTAAAGAAAATAAAATAGCCTCTACACATCTCCACATCCAGCAGAACTGATCTAGATGGCTGTACGTTCCTCTGACTTACATCTTCAATGCTTCCTTTAGAAAGCGATGCTTATGCCGAAGCCTTGACTGGAAATTCACAAATGTTCATAAAAATATATCTTAACTGCACTTCATCTATTTCTTGTCTGTGCAGCGGCACGCTTCAACCAAACACTCCGGCAGAAGTTGCCGATGACATAAGAAGACTTTGAGGCGAGGCGGTGAGTGACGGTCCTCACTGACTTGAGTGACAGGCGGCTTTTGACAAACTCTCCACCTGAGAGGAGAGCTCACAACCTCAGACAGCTAAAAAGACTTTCTTGAAGACTTTGAAAGTGGGCCTTCACCATCCCGCTCCGTGCTGTTGCCTCGACGTTCCTCCTGACAGGCGTTAGCCCACAGGAGCAGCTAGCTGTGCGTGACAGGCCGGCTGGATGGCGAGCGGTAATTATCCGTGTTTGGCTCTGAGGCGAACCGAGGCGGGAACATCCGGCTAATTAGCATGCTGGGAGAGCGAGCGGCGATGGGGAGACTCCATTCAGCCGGCTGCCGGATTGTTTAATGGCACGGAAGCGAATAATCACCTCCTTGTGGTTTTCATTTGGTTTTTTTTGTTGGCGTATAAACAGTCAAAGGTGACATACTGTAAGAGAAGGTTGTTTTAGTTCCATGTAGAAATAAGAGTGGTGAAGCTGAGGAAATGTGCACATAAAGGTTGTTATCTTTCAGGAGAATACACTGAACACACACTAGAAATAATAGGCTGTGGTCATTCAATATATATGTGTATGTGTGTGTGTGTGTGTGTGTATGAGTGTGTTTTGGGGGGCAGCTTGAATACGTCAGAAATAAACTAGAGAGGAACTGAAGCAGCATTCATTACACTTCCTTATGTGTGTGTGTGTGTGTGTGTGTGTGTGTGTGTGTGTGTGGAGTTAATTATCAAGGACAGAATGAATCTCTCTGTATTTAAATTAATGGTTATACGAGTCTGCAGCAAATCCATCGGCCTCATCAATGCTGTAATGAGTTTTCTTCCTGTTTACAACGCACTGCTTGTTCTGACATTTTAATATATCCCACAAGCAGAAAACAGATTGTTTTAGTTTATTTAAAGTGGCACTACACATCTTTTAAACTCCTCCCCCTTTTCTTTGGATATCTACGGATTCTGCCATTGTACTCCCACCTTAAAGAAAAGACGTCTGTTTGATGTTTGCTGCTGTACAAGACGACATTAACACTTTGATATAACACCTGTTTAGGCATAATAATATATATACCCAGTATATAGGTAACTCTCAGCTCTAGAAGCTGGAACACAGGTCGGGTGTTGGTACCTGGGCTGGCGGCGTGCTCCAGGTGACCCAGGCTGGTCTGCTTGGTGACGCGGTAGATGAGCTCGCCCGGTTCGCTGTCCTGGTCGTTGGCCGACAGCTGCAGCGTGGTCAGCTTCTTCACGGAGTTCTCGTCCAGCACCAGGCCTTTGTTCACCACCACGGACGGAGGAAGACGGTCCTCTGGAGGAGAGGGAGGAAGAAGGTCAGTCACAGAGGAAGAGGAGGAGAAGAAACAGAAAGAGATTTATTGGTGGAAGCATGCTGGCCTTTCCCCCTGAGATTATGACAACAATTCATCCACAAGCACATAAAAACATTGAGGGTCGATTTCTCATCCTGGTACAAAAAAAAGAAGAAGCCGAGACTTGGAAAAGGGAGCGGATCGAAGATAAGAGGAGCAGAGAGGTCTATTAGGAAGTGGAGAAATGACACAACGACAAGCAAACAAGAAGGTGTGAAAGAGTGATACAGGTTTGAGAGATTTGAGAAGGGCAGGGAAGTAATCAGAGGGCGGCGTGGAAGGGAAGAGATACCAACAGAGAGCTCCACCGTAGTCGCAGAACAGATAAAAAAACACAACAAGAAGTGAGGGGGATAATACAGAACAAGATACAACGTGAGCTGGGAGAGATATGAGAGAATCAGGACGCCGTTCAAGCGTGCCGGACGGACAATCCTTCAGTTTCCAGCGGCTGCAACACAAGTCTGGTTTTGAACCACTGAACCGCTGCAACAGTTTGGCTCAGAGCCCAGAAGGAGGCGAGAGGACAGAAATAAAGTTTCGGTGTCTTTTTACCATCCGGCCGCCTGAGAGACACTGAAGTTAGACGATGCAGCAGAATACACTTTCACAACATCCTTCTTCCTAAAAATATATCTGTGTTTACAAGTATGTATTCATTTAAAAACAGCTAACAGCAGCGGCTCTATGATTCTTCTTCAGGATGTGTCCAATGTGCAGGACAGAGGGATAAAACCGCCTTTTTCTCTCTCCGACAAATGAAGGAACACTGTGAGCGCTGCAGGAGGGGAAACCCACCGAGCACGCTGATGAAGAAGGACTGGTCGATCAGCTTGTTGCCCTCTGGATCAACCAGGTTGAACTTGAAAGACAGGCTGCCTCCCTTCTCCCCTTTCTCATGGCTGTACTGCAGCAGGCCTGCAAGAAAACGGACATTTCATCTTAAATCAGTCATCATATTATTTTAACCCAAACCAGGAGCTTTTAATAAGCCTAACACAGTACGTCTGTTGCCTAAACCTAACCAGGGAGTTTCTGTCATGTAAGTAAACCTAAAAACTAAGTTAACCTACAATGGAAGTTTATTTTGTGCATGTAATTAGCAGAAACTGATCAAAACGGTCACTAGAGGGGAACCGAGGGCCTCATAGTGTGAAGTTTAAGATGAGTTGGAAGTGAGAAGATGTTACAACACCACTGATTTAAGAGGGAAGCCAGTACCCACAATAAACATGGTCTGTATTTATGAGAAATGTAAATGCATGCATAGAGATACTGCCGTATCAGGTACACATGGTCCTCATTTGCAGGGCGTCATGTGTAGAATTTAAAGTGATGAAATATCTATTGTGACTCTCTGCCACCTCCAACAACAACAACAACAACAACAACACTCTTGGCAACAGTTTGTTCCGAGGCCAAAGCAGAGAGGCGTCTCGCACGAAATGAAAAGCAGGACCTTGTGAGGAAAGTGTGACGAAGACAGAAGACGACAAAGCAAAATAAACAGAGAGACAAACCTTTGTTGACGTCGTCCTGAGTGAAGCTCTGAACGGGTCCTTTCACAGAAATCTTCTCCACTCGCCCGCTCCTGCTGAGCTGGATCTTTCCGGCCGGAGGGTCTTTGGTGAGCACGTACCTGAGCTTCAGGCTGTCCGAGTCGATGTCCGTACCCTTCAGGTTCTGCTCCGTCATCTTAGACGAAGATCCTGAAAAAGCAGATTCAGAGCACTTCATATCTTTCTCTGCCTTTGAACACTTCATTTAAGACTTTTCTCACTCTCTGTATCAAGATGAAGTGCTGCTCCGACCCTCCGTCCTGTCTCACCTGCCGGGAGCTGCAGGCCTCTGTTGACGGTCATATGGGGTCCTTCGCTCCTCCTGACGTCCATGGTGAACTCCAGGCGGCCCAGGTGCGTGTAGATGCCATCGGTGAGGGTGAAATCCATTTCGTCCGCACCCCCGCTGACGGTTTCGGGCGTGTAGACCAGCAACTGGTCCAGGACGTCCTGGTAGGTGAAGGTGGAGCCCTTTGTGAGGACCCGGCCGTTCTCCAGCGGCTGAGAGTAAAACTGCCGTCTGCGGAGTTTGCCTGAGGGAAGAAGAGATTAATGAACTCTGGTTTATTGAAGAGGGTGTGTGTGTGTATATATTTATATATTTATATATATATATGTGTGTGTGTGTGTGTGTGTGTGTGTGTGTGTGTGTGCGGCGCTGTAGCTGAATGAAGCAGCATCTGGTTAAGTGCTCTGATTATCTCGGTCAAATGGAGGACGTTGTGAGTTTTTCATGCGGTAGATGAAAGACTTTGTGGAAACTAATGAGAGTTTTTAGATTCCGCTAAATTACATCGCCTCTTAAATCAAAGCCCAGGTTTAAATGGGATTTGAGCCTAAATCCTGGAGCATAATGAGAGCGCACACACACACACACACACACACACACACACACACACACACACACACACACACACACACACACACACACACACACACACACACACACTTTTTCCTTTATATTTTGAGGCTGGTAGTGAATCACAGAGCAGCGTATTTGGGACAATATACAGTAAAAATAAATAAATAAATAAGAGGACGGTTGGCAATATTCCCAGATAAAAAGAATGGTAATTTACAAGGTTGAAGTCTTAAATTTATGAGAAAAACAAACAATATTCTCTGAGATTATAAAGTCACATGGCTTCACTTTGTGAGAGTGGATCGACCTCATCACACCAGTGAAACGCTGCAGTAACAGAAGCTGTCCAGTGCAAAATATTATTAATATACATAAATATACAACACAGAGGGAACATGAAACCTGTGTAAGTATCCTTCAGGACCTTCGCCTCACTCAGAAATAAGAAAACTACTTTAGGAGCAAAAGAATTCAACTAATCGTTGATTCATAATTGATTGAAAAATGAACTTAAATCTAGTTGGAGAGATTAAATGTTTACGCTGACACGACAACAGTTCGATAGATAACTCTGTGTGTCCGTTTGAGCAGCAGCATCCTGAGGTGTGTGTGTGTGTGTGTGTGTGTGTGTGTGTGTGTGAGGACATTGGAGAGACGGAGTGTCTCCACGCAGGTGGAAGTGTTGAAAACAACACCCAGCAAGTACCAAATGGACGTTTTTTTAAATGGAATAATCCAAGAGGGTCGAAAGTAGGCTGTTTTTTTCAGCGCTGTCATCAACAACAAATATTCATTTTATTCACTGAGACTGGTTCACATAGAGGATCAGGACTACACTGAGACTGGTTCATAAAGGATCAGGACTACACTGAGACTGGTTCATATAGACTAGGATCAGGACTACACTGAGACTGGTTCATATAGAGGATCAGGACTACACTGAGACTGGTTCATATAGACTAGGATCAGGACTACACTGAGACTGGTTCACATAGAGGATCAGGACTACACTGAGACTGGTTCAGGACCAGGTAACAGTTCCTCACAGTAACTTTAATGCATATTCAGCATCTTTTGTCTCTCTTGACATTATTCCAGCGTGATGAATCACTTATTATTGCTCTTCACTCTCTTTATTGAATTTTTCACCCAGTTCCTGACTCTCTAATTTTCCCTAAAGATGAGTTAGATGATATATTGCTGAGTAAGATATATATATGTGTGTGTGTGTGAAGCTATTTCTTCTAGTGTGGCAGGGCTTTGGCAGGCCGGAGAAAAGAAAACTCAATTTGGGAGGTTTAGGGGCCGTCAGGAGAACAGAGTGCTGGAGGTCGGTAGATTTGAGCGCGTGAGGAACGGCTGCAGTCGGCTCTCCGGCGGACCGGCGGTGTGTTTGTCTTCTTTTCAGCTGTCGGACGTGAGAGTAATGTGTTTACAAGCGTGTGTGTGTGTTCATCACGTTCACAATAATTTACTATCAACATGCTGGAAAGCCTTCAGCATAACTCTCTGCTGGGCTGTTTATTAGTGTGTGTGTGTGTGTGTGTGTGTGTGTGTGTGTGTCTGATAGTATCTGTGTTGTGTATGTGTTCATGTATATATGCTAATATATCAGCTGCACAGCTTTTGCATAATTCTCCAATCTTTACCTGCAGTGTATTGTGTTTCTGTGTATATATGCAAATAGACTCTACGACGTCGTTACAGTTTAAAAGCTGTAATCACGACATTATAACAGCACACTGTCAATACTTTAGTAAAACATCTGAATGAATGCACCTGATGAGAGGAGGAGAAGTGAACTCATTGGAGAGTGTGCTGTGTGCTGCTATTTGACTGCTGTGATGGTTTTATTTGTGGATGTTTGCCTCTTGAAACAGAGACCTTGATCTTCAGGAGACGTAATGAAATGAAAGACATCGTGTGTGTGTGTGTGTGAATGTCTTCAGTCACGCATTAAAACTTGTATTAACAGAGACGTCTAGTTGTTACGTTGGCATTAAAAGAGACCAAAATAAGTAAATCTGTAATTTTAGCAACTTTTAAGCAGTTCTTGGAACAAAAATGTGAATTGTTACCTTTAGAGAGATTAAGTCTCAAAGTGATGAATAATTCACTTTTTAAATTCCTGGTTCTGAGCTTCTACAGAGACATGTACAGCACACATCAAGGACATATTATGTCACCGCTCTTTCTTACAACTCTGCCTCACAAGTACAAGTACACATATTAACGAGGACGGGATGATTTAGGTGACTCGGTCTGGAGGGAAGGGACGGTGTTATGTTTGCATGTTCAACCATTGGTGATTATCGTCTCTCTCCCGACATAGAAAGAGAGAAGAACTTGAGTTTGAGTTAAAGTGGAGCTCAGATTCCAGTAACAGAAACTCTCTGTTCATGAGGAACACCTTCCTAAAACTATACCAGTCTCTTACAAGAGTCCTGGAATACATCTGTGCTTCATCACGGTCCTAGTGTTCAGTTTCTGTTGATTCAGTGTTATTACTGAGACCAAGCCGCTGAAGCTCCTCTGAATGTAGGATTCATTGTAGGGTTTCTGCATAAGACTCCATTAATTCTAGTCGGATAGACTTCAGACCTTGAGTCCACATACAGCAGCCTGTGTGTGTGTGTGTGTGTGTGTGTGTGTGTGTGTGTGTGTGCGGTCGTCAGCTCACCGTAGGACGGCTTCCTGACGATGGTGAAGAGGATCTCGTTCTCCGGCGTGTCCTGGTCGTGGACGCTGAGAGACGAGTTGGTGATGACGACTCCGGAGTTTTCCTCCACGTGGATGCTGCTGACCGCCACCACGGGCTTCCTGTCCTCCAGACTCTGCTGAGGGAGGAAAACACCCAAGAAAGACTTCATGAGATAATAACTACCACGTGGATTTATGTGCAATAACAATATGTGGGACTAATTTGTTCAGCGACAGATCGAGGACAAGAGATTCCATCTTTTGTTGAAGGTGAAGCTGCAATGAACGTTTTTCATTTAACATGTATTTTTTTCATGCAAAAACGGCACAAAATGCTGTTTTCAGCCTCTCAAAAAACAGAATATTCCCACTTTTCTCTGTTTCATATCATATTATACTGACTATATGTGGGTTTTGGACAAAACAAGACACTTAAAGACATCACCGTGGACATTTCTCACTATTTCCTGACATTTTATGGGCCAAACCATCAATCGATTATTCTAGAAAATAATGTAGAGATTAATCGATAATGAAGATTGTTGCAGAACTCGCTGAAGGTTCTTCAACATAAAAGTGGTGAAGAGAGCCGACAACCTGCATTTAAGTTCGTCTCTCTTATTGATTTCTCTACTAAGCACACGCTATATTACTACCTCTACACACACACACACACACACACGGCTCACTGACAGCCTCATCAATTCAACTCCAGACCTGAACCAGGCTTAAGTGATGGATGTGGATGCTGAGTGTATTTGGGCTGACAGTCTGAGGACGGATCGGTTCTTTATTTTCTTCGATGGAGTCAGGAGCAGATTAGAGACGGTGGTGTGTGTGAAGCTTTAAAACTAAACTCAAAGTTTTCCTGATGACACAGAGACGCTGTAATAGTTCATGATAATAAATAAAAACCTTTATTGAGTTCTTCTGAAGACCCAAAATGATCCACGGAGATGGTTAAACGTATTTACAGAATACAGTCGAGTAAATAAGCAAATCTTTAGTTAATTCAAACTTTTTAAGAACATTGAGGATGAATTATTTGCTTTTCACTTTTACCAACAACTCGTGAGTGCAAAACCTCCGTCTAATAATCTAACGCGGTCCTGAAATCTCCTAAATGAGGAGTTTTGTGTACAGAAAACGTGTGTGTCAGACAGACAGATGAGGCGGATATCAAAGTAAAAGTGTCGCCTTATGGTGGTGATGCACATCCTGTTTGTAACCAGGTGACGTGAATATATACTGTAGGCTTAAATATTATGGAAAACTACCATGAAAAACACATTTATATATTTACTTTATGTTAACAAGACGTGGCTACAAAAGCGAGGAAATGAGAAAAGTGTGATCCTAAAAGTGTTTAAGACTAAAGAACAGGTGAACAAAACGTTTCTCCAGGATCATTATTCTGTTATCTGTTTTGGCAGGTGTGTGTCTTGTTATATTTCACTATGAATTCTAAGAACAAGGTGCATATATTCTGTGTTAGAAAGTTATGTACATTAAAACTCACCTGGAAAACTGACAAAACTTTTTTGTACATTTTTACAATTATTTTTTTTTTTCACCTGAGAAAACAATTCAGATAAAAAAATGGATCACCAGATTATTTTTCTCCAGTTACCTGGATGTCAATTTCGACGTTGAACGCCTCTGTCTGGCTGTTCCCGTCGCTGATGTAGAAGCTGAAGACGTCCTGTTTGGCCTGAGCTTTGTGCTGGCCGTCCTGGACGTAGAAGATGTGGTCGGCCGTCAGGTCGTCCACGGAGAACGGCACATCGGGGGTGACGACCCGCGGGCCGCCAACGGAGCCTCCAACGGAGCCGCCAACAGAGCCGCCAACGGAGCCTCCTGCTGGACGAGACAGTCGAGAGACAGACTTTAGAAATCTGGGATCTATCCTCTGGGACCCAAAACCCGCCGGCGGGATTGAAAAGTTTTCTTTAAACAGTCGCTAAAACTACACCGTTTGTCACAGCCAGAAGCTGTAAAAAGTAAAGGTTGTAAAAATGAGAACAGTTCAATATAAATAGCACATGGAGCCTCCATCTTTTCCCCCCCCAAAATTGTTAACACTTGTAGACACTTGGAAACATGTTAGATATTTAGATTCTAGTGTTTTCCAATTTTTGTAAAAGAAATTATCAAAGAAATTCAACTTGCGTTTTCTTTCCTTTTTTTCAGATTAATGGCATTATAACTGTGATATTCTGCACAGAATACATGTTTGAGTTCTCTCTACTTCTAGTCATGGTTGTGCTGTTTCCATAGAGGAGCAGGACTTTTATACTGAGGTGAAAAACGAGACCACAGAGAGTAAAATGTGACTGCTTTGGGGTTCAGAGGGTTAACTCACCTCCACTGGGTTTTATTTGTGAACACATGTTTTATTTCCCCCCTTAGAAAACACACTTTTTACACAAGTTCACTGCTTCTCCATCCCTGTGTATCTCCAGCTGTGTATCACATCACACTGGCACTTTGTCCTCGGCAACATTTAGCGTACCGTCACACAATCACGATCACTTTTAACTTCTGACAGCTGGGAAATGACGGCGGTCCTTGTCTCTTTTCCCCAAACTGTCTTTTTATTTCCCTTCAGTCGGTGCATCAATCCTGCCGTTTGGATGCAGGATTGATGCACCGAGACACTTTCACAGTTCCCTTCAGTTCTGACTCTTTGTGGCACCGAAGGAGAGTCGCAGTGAATGAACAAAATCAACCTTGAGTTTTTTGAGACAAAGTGTGAGCGTCTTCGTCTCAGAAGACGGATGAGTCTTCAGGGGATAGATGATGTGTGTGTGTGTGTGTGTGTGTGTGTGTGTGTGTGTGTGTCAGGCACAGCAGTAAATCACATCTCCATCATCTGGCGGTTATGAGTTGAGGGAGGGGAGTCTCTTATCGGACCCCTGATATCTGATCGGGATGGAAATTGGAATTGGGAATGTGCTGATTTCAGAGCGGTAATGGAGAAGTAACACGGCCGACATCTCTGTGTATCTCTGACTGAACAAGCTGTCTGAGGCTACACGAGAGCACACAGACTGCAGGAAATGAGATGTTTTCGGGGAGGCGATGTTCAGAGGTGATGAGGAATATTAAACCATGAATTCAGTCATTTCATACTTTTTTTTTTCAAATTCTTAGCTGTGAATAAATGTAGTGGAGAAGAAAAGTACAGAACATGTTTTTACAACATTACAGTATTTGATGAAAGTGACTTTCCACCGATGTCACCCTGTGATTACGCAAATACAATTATTATATATTATATTATTATTATTAGTATGAGGAAGAGAAACAGTGAATTCTAAAAACAGCTTTTCACACCTTTAATTACTTCTGAGACATGTTTTGTTCACCGACAGACCGACAGACCTGCACAAGACGATTAAAGAACGATTAATCGATCAATCTAGAGAATAATGGGGAGATTAATGGATAGTGAAAATGATTGCAGCCCTTGTTGAAGCGGTGAAGAGAGACGATAACCTGCATTTAAGCTTTTACATAAAATCACTCTTCATATTGATTTTTCTAGTTCATAATTTAAGTTGACGGTTTCTTTAAAGTTAATTAAATACATTTAAACCCTCTGGATACTTTGCGATCATCCTACTTTCCAGAGGAACTTAAGTTTCGTCTCCTGTGCAGCAAAATAAGGAATAAAACAATAAATACAATCCAGCCTGTGTGAGTGTAGAATTAAATAAATGAGTGATAGATTATTTAATAAAGACCTTAAAGCTCCTCTAGCTGCTCCTGAGGCTGTTCTCTGACTTCACAATACTGAGGTGGAACAAACAACCTGCCGACAAATACTTCTGTTTTTAGAGCCTCACTAATTGAGGCAACACGAGAGGGAAGGCCAGAGGTTCATTAAAAAAACATAAAACCTGCTGCAAACACTCTGCAAACACTCGACAACCTGCCAATACATTATGAGATGTGCTGCGTGTGGATGTGGCCTTGATAAACCCGCCTCCACACTTTGGCTACAAAGTGTCCAAAGATGGAAAAAGGTTCATCCTGCGTAATAAGCGTGAACACGCTGAGTAAACTTCATGGCAACCCAGTAAAGTTGGATATTTCTGGCAGTGCAGCCAGAGGAAAGGTCAGGGGTTATTTTACTTTGCTCATTAAAAGTTTCTGCGTGCGACGTTTTAACTCATCCGATAAGGAAAAGAGTCTCGGAGGATAGAGGAGGGATGTAAGTCGTACGGCTTGTCAAGCAATCGGAGACTAAATGTAACTTTAGGCAGATAAATACGTTTAATTTGAGTTAAAGGAAAATGTCTCTAATTAGGCGGCTTGATGGACCAATAACGAACATCGCCAACCTCAGTCTAATAGTTTATAAAAGTCTAACTGTTATCTGTAAATGTAAATGTGCTCTATGTTATATGTGTGTTTAAATGCTTCTGCACCAGCTATTATAATTAAAATGCATAACATCAGAGGGCGTCTTTAATGCGTCTCTGTATGTGTGCCTGTTTCTGTGCTAACACACATAATGCTAATGTTTCACCAGAAGCTGTTTTGCATATAAATACATGACATGTATGTACAGAGGTGTGTGTGTATTCTAGTCTGTATTTTGTTCTGCAGTGCAATCATGCAGCACATCAGCGTGTGGGTTCATGCATCCAGCTGCACACCAACACGCAGCCTGTGCATGTTGGTTTGTTATCGAGGGGGACGTGGACTCCGGCCGGCCTCCCCTTTGCCCCCCCGGTGACAGCAGCCATCCAGCCGCCTCACTCTGCTGAATACCAACGACTGTCCCTCCGCTCCGGCAGCCGCCAAGGACACGGAGACAGAGGAGCGCAGCCAGCTGCTCGTCTGCTGCAGCAGACACCATATCAATATCTGACTGCATGTGTTCGTCCTTCAATACCTCGGCAGACAACTCTTTCTTGCATGTCGACTAATTTTCATTACTACGGCTTCACATCTGTTATTAAAAATGCAAAGTGCTGCTTCACATATCAACTCAGTATTACCCTCTGCTAATGCAGGAGGGGGGGGGGGGGGTGAAGTGTCTTAAATCCTGCATTCTCTCTAGTGTCCACCAGGGGGCGACTCCTCTGGTTGTATAGAAGTCTATGAGAAAGTGACTCTACTTCTCTCTTGATTTATTACCTCAGTAAACATTGTAAACATGAGTTTATGGTCTCAATCTCTAGTTTCAAGTATTCTTCAATACAGCATGATGTTCATTTAGTACATTATGGTCCATTTAGAGTCACACAGACCATAAAGCAGGGGATGCTTTAGGGCGGGGCTACACGGTGATTGACAGGTCTCTACCACTACCATATCCAGCGTCTCTACATCACTCTTTAGCAGGATAATAAGAGCGATGAGGTAATCTCGTTATTTATGGTTAATGATTCCAGTAAACTTTGATTTAGCCACCAACGTTGACAAAAGACAAAACCATGTCTTGGAAAGTATTTAATGAATAAAATAGACATGTGACATACAGCCAGAGGAAGAGGATCAATGCAGGATCAGTTTTGAATCAAATCCCACATTTCTCTCCGTCTTTTATTTTAACAACAAAGACTGTTTTCGCCCCGTGCTCTATCGCTGGCTCTTCTTTCATCCTCCTGCTTCCTTTCTGCTGGCTAACACGACAAACTCTGCCTGTGAAAATGTCTCCTCTGATTTCTTTTAGCAGCTTTAAACTTTTATGTTTCCTTACTGACTTCTTCCAGAGCTTTCAGCCGCATCACACAGCCTTCATCGGCTACCGGGGTTTGCTCAGATATTGTGTTGAAGCAGCACTGCAGTAAATCCATCTTCAGAGTTTGAGATATTCTGACTTGTCGTCTCAAGTACAGGTGGAGCGAACACATTGGATCCCGCATTTCCCATGATGCAACTCATCTATCAGCGTGCTCCTCTAATGAGAAGCGTCTTCTAAACCATCTTGTGTCACAGATCTGCAGCATTTTGTTGATGCCTTCATCATATCTCAGAAATGTGCATCTTTGTGGGATCCTGAAACTGAAACATCCATTCTGTAAGATGGTGAATGAGCTCCACACATGTTCACGTACTCTATTATACTCCACGGTATTACTGTACTGTGAGGATCTGCTTCTCTTCTTGCCCTTTCTGTCCATATCCAGTTCGGTTTTTGAATTCCATTCTGTTCTCAGGATGAAACATTTCCCCAGAGGGGATCAGCTCCGTCTCAGCTCATCTCACTTTCTTTCTTTTTTTAAATCAAAAAATTCCTCTGAGGTTGAGCAGACAAACGGGTTAAAATTGGGACTCCAACAATGGATCCATCTGTAGCCGGCTACCTGGCGGTGCTAATCCACAACATGATGGAGCTGTGACAGCTGGACGGCGGCACCGCGGGAGACTTCTTTAAACCCGGGGGATCGTGAGCGTACGAGTGTGACATGAATAGAAGTGAGAAAATGATGCAGGTGAGACGCTCACACGGGAGCAGCACCGAGCCACGTGTGCTCTCACATGTGTACAGTGTGTGTCTTCAGAGTTCTGATGTGTAACCTCACAGAGAAGGAGAGAAACATCGGGTTTCCTAATCTATACTTTTCAACACCTTCAGAACTGGAATAAAGTAAATAAAGGGATTATACAAAGACGACCAGCTTGCTTATAGATGCCTTCGAAAAAGAAGGATTTAAAAATCTACATGTGAGTAAATATATTTACAAATCAAATGATTTACAGGATCTTCAACCTTCGCTTCTTTATAAAGCTTTGAATACTTGACTAGTTTCCTGACAGGGTTTCTATAAAGGTAATAAAGTAGTCCATGCATATGAGATATGAATTTACAGTTATTACAATCGCTCCTCGGCGTGGTGGAGGTCGGGTTATGGTTGTTTGACTGTTACAGTCGTTGTCTTTCTCATTCTTCACAGTTCATTTTGTTCGTACGCCGTCTGGAGGTTCGGAGAATAATACAACAAACAGTGTGTTGAACACTAACATCTTCGTATGGAGGCTCACGCTACGGAGCCAAGCACACACAAATATGTATAAACAAAGCTTAAGGCATTCAAAAGAAGCCTGGTTACACCCCTCACTGATTCTATCGTATACAGAGAGAAACTAACCTTTAATTCGGGCATAATTGAAGTTGTTTTGCAGCTTGACATGTTCATATTGTGCTGCTATACAATGGCATCAGAAGCCAATTTGAGTCCAAAAAAGGATTTTCTAAAGCAAATTGCTCCAAAGTAATAAAATATACAATCCATCAGTGGAAAACGCATTTAGGATAACAGCACATATTGGTGAGTGTGGCAGGTTTTCCTAAATCCCTCGAACAAGCCAAACTCTTTAGCTCTAAACCTGCTCATAACACACACACACACACACACACACACACACACACACACACACACACACACACACACACACACACACACACACACACACACACACACACACACACACACACACACACACACACACACACACTAGAAGCTCTCACCTCTGTTGGTGTTTTCGATGAAGCCGTACTTCGGCGGACTGACGAGCCAAACCAGCAGGTCCTTCCTGGGCGTGTCCAGGTCCGACACGATGATGTGATTGGTAGACAGCAGCACTCGCCCGCCTTCCTGGACCTGAACCGCAAAATACTGAAATGAGCATTTTTTTTCCCCACGGACCGTTTTTACACCGATGATGCTGCAGACAGCGGGTCGGCTTATCGTAACGGATCACAACATATCAGAAGAGCTTTTGTTTCCTCTACCTGCTAACTACAAACTCTCTCCAGATGTGTTTGATGCCTCTAAATGTCTAAATGTTTGAGGATGGCCTTTGTAATAATGGGTCCAACATGTTCTTATACAGTAGAGCAAAGTCTCATTTACATTCCAGTTTAGTGGGTAAAAAATGACTTTCGTAAATGTACTTTGTTACTTCTGAGTCCCAGGCTCTCTGAGGGACATGTGTGTATAGAGGGTTTTGCTCGGCTTCGTTTGTCTCGTTAAAAACAGTTTCTGAATTAAAAACAACCTCTGAAGAGTATTTTTAGGATTTCAGTCTCTTATGAGCAGACAGAGTAACAGAGGGGACATAACTGTGCGGTTTGTTTGTGCGTTTATGTTCAGTCACAGCCATAAAACTGTAATATTATAAACATTAGGATCATTTCAGAATCGGGCCCGTGTGTGTGTGTGTGTGTGTGCGTGTGTGTGTGAGACCACCTTGATGCCGCTGCGGACCGTGACCGTCGGCGGCTGTCTGGGCGCGGAGGAGATGGTGATGGTGCACATCTGGTTGTCAAGGCGGTTGTTGTCGGCGTCGTACACGACAAAGTGGAAGATGTCGGTGACCGGCTGGCTGCCCGTCTCTAAGGAGGTGACGTACCTGCAGACGGAGACGTCGGTTAGTTTTGATTTGATGTTGTTTAATAACTAATTTGTTTGATCCAATAAATCTCCGCTAATGAAAACATAAATATGTCTAATCCTGGACGGGTAAAGAGGACTTGGAAAGAAAAGCATTGGTGCTCCCGCTGCCATGCAGCTGCTAATCTCTTCAAAGCACTAATAACATTCAAACACTCTCCTCTAATCCCATTTAATTCTCATAAAACAATTCCCCGGCTCTTGTTTGTACGAGCCCGAACGCCACGGAGAGAGAAACTAATACCCCCCCCCGGAGGATCGTCCTGCGCTGGAGCTAATCAGGGCCCCTGCGTTATGCAAATGAAGCAGTTAGAACGTGAATATTTATATTTCATCTCCTCTCAGATGGGGCCTCGGTACCTCGTGCAGGTAATTTCAGAGTGATGCTAATTGGCATCAGGCTGAGTCACTGAACGTGTGTGTGTGAAGGGGGGGGGGGGGGGGGGGGGGGGGGGTATTAAATGATTTCCGGCTAATTCGTTTGTTTTCTTGCTGGGTTTCTGCTGGTAATGTTCGCACTCGTCTCGTGAGGAGACGCGTTAGATTGAAGAGAAACTCAGCGAGCTATTACCGCCTCTTCCTCTGTGGTGCTGTCGAGGGGAACGCGCTCCCCGCCCACTCCGGCTGCAATCACACAAATTCATCATGACTGAAGAACCCTCAGAGCTACTGAGTTTTCTGTGCAACAACTTTTAACTTTTCGGAGCAACATCTACTGACTTTTCTGGGCCCGTTTTCTCTCTTCTTTATTAGAAGCTCTCACATCCCGTCGGTACCTCAGAGAAACCTAAAGCCCATCACTCCTCTCTGCTCTTTTCTTTATTCTACGTGGTTTAACTTTCTTTTGAAGGATTCCTAACTCTCCTTTGGGTTTTTAATGTGATGAAACACTTTTAACACACACTGGATAAACTCATCATGGCTGCAGGTTTAAGGTAAAGTCACCACGAGGGAGCTGTGAGCAGAACTCCTTGAGCATTTCTTTTATTTTTACTGAAGAACTTAAAAAAGCGCTAACTCACTCTCCTCCCTCCCATGGACCCTCGTGAACCTTCACTGCTTATACAACGACTGCTTCTGGGCGTTTGAAAGTCATTTTTGGTTAATAGCTGCGGTATTTTTGCTGATATTCTGTTTTTATAAGCCTCTGAAGTAGAGTTGAAACCATCATGGGGAACTGAAACCAAGGATGTTCTTTTGGGCGATTTTCATCGCAAATGTTTAGACTCTCGCCTTGAACGATAACTTCCCAATCGTAACAGCTATTCCACAAGTACCAGGAAAAGTCCAATACTTGAGTCCTTGAAGCGCTCTTCATGTTTGCATGGACTCATTCTGCATCATCTCTTGAAGCTCAGCCGTCCCTCCTACCTGATCCTGTGCTCGCTGACGTCCTCCATGGTGAAGGAGGAGTACTCCCTCAGCTCCTGGTGCTTCTGCTGCGACTCGCTCCGGGTCAGGATGCCGTACATCGGCACCGACACCAACTGGATCTGGATCTGCTCGTCTGGGGACGTGTTGTCCTACGAGAGACACAAAGTAAGAGCTTATATCTATATGTAAAGGTATAAACATGTTGTCTCCTCCTCAAAGCATCGATAACTCTCTCCTCTCTCCTCTCTCCCCGATGAACTCACGGTGTAGGCCAGGTGTGAGCGTCTGATCACGGTGCTGCTCTTCTCGCCCACCTCCAGCGACAGCGTGGCCCCCGGGTCCCGCTGGGGGCCGTCGCCCCCGGCGCCCAGCACCGCCACCTGCACCGCCGTGGTCGCCATGGAGATGCCGTCGCTAACGGAGAAGGTGATGGCGTCGTCCCGGTCGCTGAGGCCGGCGTGCCGGTAGAGCAGCACGTTGCGGGTGACGTCGCTGAAGGTGAAGATGTCGCCTGACGGGACGGAGAAGGTGTGAACGCAGGTGAGTGTGTGTGAGTGTGTGTGTGTGTGTGTGTGTTTCTGGTTTGAGTCCCTGTAGCCTGTTTCTGTGCAACAACTTCTAAGTTTTCTGAGCAACTATTTTCCTGCTGAACGTCCACTTTGTCTTGTGCTCAGGCAGTAGTTGTGTCCGTGTCATGTGACTCGTCTCACCGTTGGCCATGCTGGTGTGTGAGTTGCCGTCGGTCTTCACCAGCTCTCCGTGGACGGGAGCCTCCACCAGCTCGAACTCCAGCTCGTCTGGAGCCGTGTCAGCATCACTCACTGCCAGCTGCTGACCGCCTGCACAGACACACACACACACACACACACACACACACACACACACACACACACACACACACACACACACACAAAGAAGAAGGAGTGTTAAGAGAGATGAAGCAGGAGAAGGAGAAACCTAACTGTCTGTAGCAGACTGTAAACTCACACACAGCTCTTTTTCTCCAGCATGGTGTTGCTCATCAGGGTCATACTTCAGAGCTCATTACCTCACAGAGACCAATTCATCACTCACTGGACCGCTTCACCACAGGCTGTCGTATCAGAAGTGTGTGTGTGTGTGTCTCTTCTTCTCTTACCTATGGAGGCCTGTCCTCCCAGGCCGACCTCCAGCAGCGGGTCCAGAACCTGAAACACCGGCGGCTGCTGATGGTTGGACAGCAGCAGGACGGCAAAGTCCAGCTCAGGAGTGGTGTGTTCACCGTCCGACACTGTGAGCCACCGAACAACAGAGAGAGTCAAACACGCAGAACACAGGAGAATAATGAGAGAATCAAAGAGCTTCTAAAACAAACAAACACCTCCGATGCTAATTATCTCCGCAGCTCTTTAACGGAGGAATATTTTGAATCACTAAACACAATTAATACGAGAAAAAAATAAAAAACACGATGATCACAGGAGCTGTTCATTAAAAGTCTCCCAAGAATAAATGAACCAAACTGCTTTAACAATTCATCAGAGATTTAGGTGGAAACTGGTCACATGCTTCAAATGTTTGTAGCTTAATCGGCTCCGTTTGTCACACGTGTCGACACGTGACATCAAATAATACTCCCCAAGAAAGTACAACAAGCCAATTACCCCATTCAGATATAAAAAGATCTATATTATATATATATATATATATATATATATATATATATATATATATATAAATATTATATATATATATATATATATATATATATATATATATATATAAATATATATATATATATATATATATATATATAAATATATATATATATATATATATATATATATTATATAAATATATATATATCGCCTCATTGATTTATTTCAGGATTTATTTGATATCCATATTTATCTATTTATCTGTAAAAGTGAAATTATGTTAATTTATCAGTGGAATATTGATCTGCATAGTAACGATCAGGAGCCATTATTGTAGTGTTGAGGGAAGGGAACTGTATTTTTCACAGTTTCAATTTAAATGCACTTTTTAATAGTGAACTAACAGAGGAAGTCCATGGAGAGGATATAAGGACCATATTTATAATTTTTACATTATATTTACGTTTTTTAATTTGAAGAGTTTATAATTGCGTCTACTTTGTAAATATTATTTTAAATATAAATATATTGTAAATACTGCCTGTGGAAAAAAGCCCCAAATTTCTATTTATTTCAAATTATTTTCCAATTTTGCAACTCTAGCTGCAACTAACGAGTTTTGCATTTCCGTTTAATTCTTCAATTACTTTTTCAAAGAACAGTCCAAAACAAAAACACAAAAAAATGTAATGAGAAAACAGAGAGAGGCATCAAATCATTGCATTTCAGATGCTGAACTGGAGAAGGATCGGCTCTTTACTGAAGAATTCTAATGATCAACTAATCAACTGGCTAATCATTTTCAGCACAACATCTCCCCGTGAAATGAAGTGGATAGAAATATGAGATGAAGTGGATAGAAATATGAGATGTAGTGGATAGAAATATGAGATGTAGTGGATAGAAATATGAGATGTAGTGGATAGAAATATGAGATGAAGTGGATAGAAATATGAGATGTAGTGGATAGAAATATGAGATGTAGTGGATAGAAATATGAGATGTAGTGGATAGAAATATGAGATGTAGTGGATAGAAATATGAGATGAAGTGGATAGAAATATGAGATGAAGTGGATAGAAATATGAGATGTAGTGGATAGAAATATGAGATGTAGTGGATAGAAATATGAGATGAAGTGGATAGAAATATGAGATGAAGTGGATAGAAATATGAGATGTAGTGGATAGAAATATGAGATGAAGTGGATAGAAATATGAGATGAAGTGGATAGAAATATGAGATGAAGTGGATAGAAATATGAGATGTAGTGGATAGAAATATGAGATGAAGTGGATAGAAATATGAGATGAAGTGGATAGAAATATGAGATGTAGTGGATAGAAATATGAGATGAAGTGGATAGAAATATGAGATGTAGTGGATAGAAATATGAGATGAAGTGGATAGAAATATGAGATGAAGTGGATAGAAATATGAGATGTAGTGGATAGAAATATGAGATGAAGTGGATAGAAATATGAGATGAAGTGGATAGAAATGTAACCTTCCTTGCACAAACTGTAGATACTCAAGTTAAGTACAAGTACCTCAGAAGGACTTGGATAAATGCAGGAATTGACTGGCGATAACTTGTTGCACTTTCTACAACAACAGTTTTCAACAAAAGCCATCTTTTACTTAGTTTCCCTTTAAAGCAGCAGGATGGAGTGTGTGTGTGTGTGTGTGTGTGTGTGTGTGTGTGTGTGTGTGTGTGTGTGTGAGTGTGTGTGTGTGTGTGTGTGTGTGTGTGTGTGTGTGTGTGTGTGTGAGTGTGTGTGTGTGTGTGTGTGTGTGTGTGTGGCTCAAGGCCTACAGTAAAGTGAAAAGCACTCTCCGAATGCCCGTAAACAACAGGAAGAAGAGGAAGAGAGAGGGAAAGAAAGCCCAAGGGGAGGAGAGAGAAAGGACATTCATAGTGAAGATTAAAAGGAAAGGAAACAGAGGAGGAGAGATCAAGGGAGGAGAGCAGACGAGACGAAGACGAAATCAAAAGGTGGGAAGTGCAGAGAGGAGGGAAGAGAGGAGAAAATGAGGTCAGAGACGAACAGCGAGAGGAGAAGAAGAATGTCATAACAAGAAAGATGAAAACACAACAGAGATTGAAGAGAGGGGAGACGGGAGACGAAGAGGAGATTGAGGAGAGAGATATTTTGGTCAGAGAGATATCAAGAGGGAGAAAGGAGGAGACGACTGAGGATGAAGAGGATTTAGTGTGGAAAAGAGGAGATGAGGTGGAAGAAAAAAAAGAGTAGGAGAGAAGAAACTAATTGCCTCCTCCTCCTCCTCCTCCTCCTCCTCCTCCTCCTCTCTAAACTGAGGAAGATGAAGTACTCACCTGTGAAATAGACGCTCAGCGACTCCGGCAGACCTGTTAGGGTAAAATAAAGAAAACGAGATCTTTTAGCGCTGTGAGGTGATAAAAGTAAAAACAGAGGATTGAGGCGGAGCTGACAGGAAACATAAAAAGTGAACAGGATGACGCATTAAAGTCAGGAGGCGATGTGGAGGAGTTACTGATGCAAAGCTTTCCCTCTGGAGCTCCACACACTCAGATTAACAGGAACTAAAGTCATCTTTGATCTCGGATTATTGGGTTACGTTTAAATAAACGATTTACTTTGAAAAACAGTTAAATTCTCACTCTTCCTGTTTAAATATTCATCACGTGAGCTGAGGTGATAGTTTGCAGTATATGAGCCAAAGTTGTACGATTAGCGTTGACCTGAAGAAGTTAATCCAAACTTTGGGCTGAGTGTTAAATGATCAAAGCCAGTTTCACGCTGAATTATCATCAAGACAAGAGCTGACTGAAGCCAGAGCCAGACTCAATGCATCACACACATCTGGATAAAACTACACAGATGTTCTCTGATCGTTATCTGTCGTCAATAGTACGCTAGCTAACGTTAGCTTCAAGGGCTACATATTTTATTATTTATATATTTATTGCCTTACATATTCATTTCAGGATATATTTCACAGCCGTATTTATTTATTACTTATTGAATATTGATTCAAACAGCCTCTGGTCTGTGTGTACTTGTGTGTCTCACCGATGAAGGAGTACTGGTAGAGCTCCTGCAGGTGTGACGGGGCCTGCGGTGGTCTGTAGATGAGCTTGCCGTTGTTGACGTCAGCCTGAGTGAAGTGTGTCACCGGAGCGTACGGTCGGTCCAGATGCTCGATGGCACCTGAGGACGAGAGAAAAAGGAAATCAACACTCCAGCAAAACGTTTTTTCTTTCCCGCTTTCACACCAGGAAGCTGTGTGTCACAGTGCCTTGCTCGTGGGCCCTTAAGTGATAATGAATGATGAACAGAGTAGCTCAACACGTTAACCGTGAGTCAGGAATCAAACACCAGCTCAGAAGCTCACTCACTGTGTCTAATTATAAGGCTCCTGCCCCCCTGACACAACTTAGATTTCAATCCTTTTAATCTTTTCCACATTATGAGGGAAAGGCTCAGCGTGTGTGTGTGTGTGTGTGTGTGTGTGTGTGTGTGTGTGTGTGAGGCTGACCTTGTCCCTGCGGTAGCGGTTTGGTGATGTTGTAGATAAGTTTGTCGCTGGGAGTCTCAGAGTCGATGAAGGACAGAGCTGTAGGCGTTATCTCCGTCACCCGATCCTCCAGAGCCTGCACACACACACACACACACACACACACACACACACACACACACACACACACAGACCGATGTACACACACACGCTGAGGTGAGAACAGAGGTAAAACAAGAGCTACTATATCCTCCAACTCTGATGCACCACATGTGATTATAACTGAGGAAGAATTAATAATCAAAATTTGGGAATGTTTAAACACATTGACTTTCCAGATCTGTGTGCTGTCAGAGAGTAGAAGACATCAGCTGTGGTCCAGTATTTAGAGTCCAGATATAAACATGTATGTGTGTCACGTTCCACCAGAGAGACATCAGGAGCTACAAGTCACCAGATGATCAACTCTGTTCTCTGTGTTCATGAACAGAACGTCAGACTCCATGAAGACACTCAGAGCTTTCACTTGATTCTGGTTTAACACACAGTCCAGTGGTAGTCAACACGGTTAACAGCTTGAAGCTGTAGACGCTGCTGGTGTTTCAGTTTCACCAGTGACCGTGTTAACTGGTGACTCAGCAGTTGAACACCAACACAACATGTAGGTGTCCTCGTAAAAGAATTCAACCAGTTTTAAATATCTGTGTTTATTGTCGTAAACAAACATTTACGTAACGAGCAGCCACGAAAGCATTCGGCTGAGAGTCACCAGTTAACACGGTCACTGGTTAAACTGAAACACCTGTTGTTCTGATCCTGTCTGAATCCTTATACACGTCTTTGTGATCCCTCACCGTGACCTGCAGGTCGCAGTCGGGGGCCAGCTGGGGGAATCCTGGGGTCTGAGGCAGGACTCCGATGGTGAAGGTCTGGGCATCGCTCTGTAGGACCGCGGCTGCCTCTGTGGAAACCTGTGGAAACACACACACACACACACACACACACACACACACACACACACACACACACACACACACACACACACACACACACACACACACACACACACACACACTCTTTATAATACAGATTGTAAACTTGTACAACACTCGTCTCCCCTTATCTACTCACTCTAAACTTCTCTTATCTTGAAGTCTGAAGTCTTTATCTGCAGCACACCCTCTAAATAAATGTTTGTGTTTATCCTCAGCTCTCTGGCTTGTGTATTATATATATATATATATATATATATATATATATATACATATATATATATATATATATATATATATATATATATATATATATATATATATATATATATATATATATATATATATATATATATATATATATATATACATATATACATATATATATATATATATATATATATATATATATATATATATATATATATATATATATATATATATATATATACATATATATATATACCGTATATATATATATATATATATATATATTATTTCTGAGTGACAGGCTCTGGAGGACCTCCAGCTGTGAGCTACAACAGATGAAACGTGAGAGAGAACCCGGCATCAGCTGCAGGGACGAAGACGCCGAATCGCTTTCTGCCCATAAATCACAATGGAAACCGCACGAACATCAGTAAAGGAGACGATGAGAGTAAAACTCAGCGAGATGACCTCATTGCCCTGCTGACCATGTTTAAGTGCTGATCTGTGGCCAGTGTTAGGGCAGTTATATCTCTTACTGAAGACAATTACACCCCTGATTACTTTTAAATCACTTTGTTGAATCCATAAAAATTTCTTTCTAAATGTAAAGTGAATAGAAGGGCACAGAGAGAGCCTCAGCGTTCCCTCTGAAGCCCCAGAGCTCTCTCCAATTCATCACTCACTCTTCTGTAGATCCTACCAGACTGAAGACTGCCACCATAATCCCCGTACCCCCCAAAGAAACCCGGCCCACAGATCTCAACCACTGCCGCCCTGCTGCCCTCACATCCATGATAACGAAGCGCGTGGAGAAGCTGCTGCTGAACATCTTCAGTTTCAAATACCTCGGAGCAGACGAGGGACAATATGATTAATATCCTGGATACTATCCTGATAATCATCAAAATATGATTACAACTCTTAAAATGGCACAAAAACATGCTGGAATCATTCAAACATTTTGTGAAGAAACAATTGTTTTTATTGCATCTCAGATTCTTTTCAATAAAAACAAATATATATATATATATATTATATGATATTATATTTATGCTGGGGGCACCTTATGATTTATGATGACCTTATTTAAGATTATTTATATATATATATATATATATATATGATATTACAGTTAATTCACTTTGCAATTACTGTTTACTGTTTTCGGCAAATGCATTTCCATAATCCATCGAGTGCATCAAACAAAAACCGCCTCAAGTGTAAAAACTTTTATTTTTTGCGCAACTGAGAAAGTTATGACAACTTTTTCTAACGCCACACTTTAAAATGAGAATAATAATAAGTCAAAGAAATGCAACAGAAGAAAAAGCTGGTCTTCCATCTTCAGCTTCTCTCCAGCGCTGTGCCTCTGACCTCTGACCCCTGTTCTTCAGCTCGCTCATAATGCAGAAGATGATTTAAAATTAGAATGTAAGATTATGCTAATAATTGAATCGCTGATAGGTGACGGAAAAGCTGGATCAGTTTAATCCTCCTCTGCCTTCCTGACTGGAGAGAAGCTTCTGGAGTGTTTGGCTCTGCTCCTTAAAGTAAACAGTATGTTAACTGTCCCACCGTGTTACTCTGTTTCTCTTCCCCTCCACAACAAGTAGCTTTAACTGCTGTCGTCCCCCTGATGCACACCAGTTCCTTCCTCCTCTTGCTTCCTCCGCTGCTCGTTCCCGTCACTTCTGAGGCGTTTGACGGGACAAAGAAAGTTAGAGAGGTTGTAGTCGGCTCCGTCAGTCACGAGTGATGCAGCGGCCGGCATGAAGCCCGGAGTCAGCGCCACCAATCACAAGCGATGGTGTTAACACGAGAGCCGGCGCGCTGAGTCAGCTGGATTTAATGAAGGCGGTGTCGCAGCAGAAGTAAATTATTGATTATTCAGTCGGCTCCATTCAACGTAAACGACTTGCATTATATGTTACCTCATTTGATTCACAACGAGTCCTACAATGAAACTTTACCAGTTTGTTGCACAGAGCAGCTTTGAACACTGATTCTCTCACACTGATTCTCTCAATTTTAATGAGTTTATTTCACAATGTTTTGGCTCCAGTGGCTTGTGCATACACTTTAAAAGAGGACGGGGCCTTTACAAACTCCAAATCATTATTTATTTATTCATATTTATTCATCAGGGAAAGTGCAAATGAACAGTTTCCAGCTCGATGTCTGAATATACAGTATGTGATGTATCTATGAGCAAATGTGTTGCAAAAACAAAAGGGACATGGGAGGTTTGGTAATACTGCTGTGTTACTAAAGAGAAGAGAAATTCAATACATTTTCTACACATTCAATGCTCAACCTCATTCAGTTTCTGAACTGGCCTTATGCTGCGTATTTTAGATTTTGGGGTGAAATTCCCCCCATTTTTTGGGGCCTTTTGGGGCCATTTCAAGCCTTTCAGAGCTGGCAATAAAAGAACGACAGGAAACAAACGTCCACGTCTAGATTCAAATCGGGAAACAACAAAGTAATTACCTATTCTTTTTAATTCATAGCACAAGTGTTGCATAAGTTCAGTAATATTTCTGAGGCCACATGATACAAACAAGCCAACTGTGAGGACTTTTATTTATTTATTTTGTTTTTAGAAAGGGCAAATTTTCACTTCAGACCAAATTTCAAAGACCCCAGATCCCCATCTGTCTGATTTGAACACGGTTGTGATTTGACATGTTGGTGCGTGAGAAGATGTGCGTGTCGAGTGCTGTGCAGCCCACTTTCTGTTCAGCTGCAGAAGCAGGATGAGTTTCAAATCAATCAGCTCTAACGAGGCGCCGCACACTTCGATAAAAACCATCGGAGGACGAAAACATCACGCTGACAAACCGTCAGCTTTAATCGCCCGACAGCACAAACGCTTCCAGCCGTTGGGTTTGTGGCGGGCTTCCTTTCCTGCTTTTCCTCGCCTGCTTTTTGGACTTCCTGTCAAAATGATGAGACGCCCGAGAATTTTATTTGAATCCGGCACTGTGTAATTGAAACGCATTTGCCCTGATGGATGGATGGAGCCAGAACGTTGTGTGTGGGGACGGAGGAAGGAAGATGATCAGATGTAGCTACAAGCTTCTGGCGGCCTGACGGAGTCGAGGTGAAGCAGAGACGAACGCTGCGTCGGTTTTACTGGGACTGTCTCAGATTTGGGGCCAATTTGCGAGTAATTTGTGGTCATTAGCGCTAATCGAGATAAGTCGCTATGGGTTGATTTTGAGTGAGTCGCACAGGACGGCTGGTGCCAAGCTCTGAACTGAAGGAGAGGAAATGCACAGAGAACACACGTTAAGAAGAGCAGGGAGGGAAATAAGAGAGAGAGGATAAAAACAAAGTGTCGTGTGCAATGATAGAGTGAACTGTGAAGTGGTCGGCGATTAAAACAACTGCTGAGTGAATATATATATAATATATATCATAAAATACTAAGACTGAAGGATATATTTTACAGATAAACAGCACGGTTTTATATAAACAATTTCACGGTTATCAGAAATATAACAGAAGAAACAGAAAGGAGAGATGGAGGAGGAAGAGGAGGAGGAAGAGGAGGAGGAGGGGAGGAATAAATCAGGCCAGAGGGAGACATATCGGAAAGGGAGGGAAGAGGTAAACACATGGGAACACGAGTAAGAGAGTGAACTTCAAAGAACACTCCAGAGAGAGACAAAAAAACAACAAGGACGACGACATGCGTCTCTGTCACCGTCTCCTCCTCTTCTACTTTCGGGGGTGAGACGCTGTTATCGGCCCCCCCGGGGCTTCCTCGTCTCACAGCTAATTTATCTTCTTTCTGAGATTATTTATAGGTACAGTAGTAGTACAACCTTGTGGTGCGTGTATCCCGACAGTGTTTTCCCTCTTAAATACGTTTGATATAATGGTTCACTGTCGGGGGAAACCCATAATTCATATGTTTACTTTTCAGATTCAAAGTAGAAACAAATAACCCTGAACAGGACAGTCAAAGACTCTGCTAAACTTCTACTCCTTTGAAAAGCTTTTGGCTTTTACAGCTAGACGGATTCTACTGAGACACTGGAGGAAAGAGCAGATACCGCCTCACGCAGAACCAGCGACAACGATGACTCCACTGGCTGCGCTGAGCCAACAAGCCGCGTTCCAAATCGCTTTTTACTTTAAGTGCAAACTGCAGCTGCACTTACACAGTATGTGCTGCTGCATGCAGTATGCATCAATTGGGAGTTCGTCATAACATGGCACCTTGAACTTCGACCCTCTTCTTCATGAAAAGGAGTGAAAACCTATACGTGAAGCAGGAAAGCATGCTTTGTGTCTCAGTAAAGCTGAAGCATAACTATCAGACACATGATGTGTGATGGATGTCTGAAACACGTCCGCTGTATGAGAACCAGTGCTGACCTGGAACTGGAAGGAGTCGCTGTCGCTGCCGCCGCCAAAGTGTCGGTACCAGACGGTGCCGTCGTTGACGTCCTGCTGGGTGAAGGAGGTTGTGGGCGTGAAGCCTCGGTCGTCGGTTAGCGAGGGGCGCCAGCCTTCTGCGGGGCCGTCGGCTGGCATGGACACCAGCACCACCTCACCTGAGACGGTTACAGAGGAGGAGATGAACTGCTGTTATACGTCACATAATAATCGTAGTGACCGGAATCACATCCCACCAGAATTCGTTGGAGAGTTCGTACCGTATTTAGGTTGTCCTTCTGAGACCACGATGGTGTAGACGATGTCATCGCTGCTGACTCCCCTGTAGTCGGCCTGCAGGTATTTTTTATCCAGCCGCACCATGCCTCCTTCCTTCACCCAGGTCACCGGCACAGACAGCGTGTGAGGAGAGTCCGCGGCCTGAAACAGACACATTAAAGCTGTTCACCCTCAGAACAGTGAGGTTGGTTTCTGTTTGGATACGGCAAGATCTGCTCAACTTAAAACGACTTTTCCCTTTTTTTAAAACCAACGTCTGTCTGCGAATTTCACCAGAACGCTTTGTCAAGATGGATCCAAGCAGAAAAATAAAATAAATGTTTGTTAGTTTCCCCTGGGAGGAGCTCAACAGATGCCAGGTATTTCATTCAAATATAAAAGCTTTCATGACCTGGACGTTAGTTCGAATCAGCCACAGGTGCCGTCGCATAATCAAGAGTTATTTAAATCACATTTACTCTCTAACGTGGTGAATTAAACAACAGCAGAGTCCTTGCTCCTCAGGTGCAGCCTGATGCCACTTTCACTTTGTTTTTGTCACAGTTTGCGCAGCTTGTTTTTTAATTCCACATCTGTTGTAACCTCAGGATTGTGAGTCCCGGGAGCCCGTCCTAACAGCTGTCAATCAGCCGCAGTGTCACCGGAGCGCCGAGCCCTCGAGTCAGCTCCGCCGATCAGAAGCAGCGTAGCAATCTGTGCTCAGAGCTGTCAGCGAAACTGTGGAATCAGACTTGTTTTCGTGACGCTGTATTGATCCGAGGCAGAGGAACAAGGACCAGGATGAGCTGCAGAGAAAGCTCGCAGCGTGTGGAGGACTCGCTGTCGCTGGAGGACATCTGAGCAGGTAAGATGAAAAACTCTCTCACGCACCGAGACAACCAGCTGCCGCAATAAAAACAGACTTACACACTTATTATGCATCTACAACAACAACCTGATATCTGTTCTGTACACAGAAGCTCCGCAGTTTACAGCTGGACGAAGTTAAAAGATCTACAAGTCATCTAGTTTATATAAAAACATATATTGTGTTGGCAACTCTTGACAGTAAGAATGTCAAATGAAAAACAACGATATTCTTATTTTAAAGTGTGGCCATTTTCACAGGTATTTGTTTCCAGTGTGCTGAACCTACATCTCTGCTTTCCTCAGGAGGTGACACTAAATCAACGTTCCTGGCTAAAGGATGTTAGTATTGCACTAGTATTAACACTTGAACCAAAAAGTGTTGCAGAAATCTATTTTAAAAGGAAAAAACTTTGATACCACTTCCTAAAAAGATACCCTGAGATAGAACATATCTACGGGTATCTTAGACACACAGAACATCAGTTATGAACCATTAATAAGAACAACTTTGGGGGTTGCCATTTTGTAAAACAAATCCCCTCAGCTGGATTTATCCTCCAGCAGGACACTTGTTTATCTTTCTACCTGTTCAATTCATCAAGACGGCCACTCAATGAACTGTCGGATCACTGATATGAAGAGAGAGAAATACTAAAACTGTCTCTTATCGAACTAAACTGCATTCTTCATTACTTTCAGGTGTTATGTTTGGTAAGAATCATCCTGGTTTGGCAAAAAAATGTGCACGTTTGTTATGAGACATAAGTTACGGACGTAAATTAAAATAAGTCAGCGTTGACTTTTGGTTTCACGCTGGACATGCACAGCGGTCTCCTGGGTGAAAGTCCTGTGTTTGGTAGAACCAAAGTTCTCCCTGCACAGACTTTGATTAGAAATGTATTTGTGATATCTCAAAAACAACTGTGATCCAGTTAAAAAATACCCTTAAAACGTCATTTACAATGCAGTTTCTTTGTCATTTTCAGGAGAGCAGGCTGACACAGCACAAACACAGAGTTCCCTGCAGGAGATCAGCGTAATGGCAGAAACACTGTGTCAGTGGGCGATAATAGATTACAAGAGTGTGCACAGGTGTGTGTGACAACGAGAGAGTGTGTGTGTGTGTGTGTGTGTGGCAGTCTGTGTTTGCAGATAACAACCTGCCGACCGGCTGCCTGCCGCTCGGCTGATCCAAATCGCACTATTTCAGCGGAGCAGCAGCAGGCGAAGAACCGCAGACGAGCCGCAGAGGAAACACATAAGTCAGCGTGGCAGGCGTTTAACTCAGAGGACCACATCATCCAGGAGATTATCAGCCTCTCCTGATGAACACCGAGGTCCTTAAAGGACGCTCACACCACAAACAGCACACTCCACAGAATGAAGGAGGTCGGAGGATTTAGAAGTTTGCCGATACTCCTGATTTCCCCAGACCTCTGACTCTTTGTCCTGCAGCTGCTCCCTCGTTTGGTTATTTCTTCTAATTTTCTGTCTTGAATAACACACAAGTCTAATGAGTTGTGGGGTTTTCTTCTCGCCGGAGTGAGATTTCGAGAAGGTCGAATCTCCTTCACTCAGGTGCAAAGAATATTAAATGCTGGTGGAAGTTGATCTGCTGTTTGACCTCTGGGAGAGAGCAAGGAACTGGATTTGTGTGATTTCATATTGACGGTATTGGAACTGGAGAGAAGGGGAATGTCGAGAGACAACTGAGGTGAATTAAACAAATATCAGAGAGGAATTTATGGTGATGAACTCAGAACTCAATGACTCATTGGTCTGAGAGCCGTTGGTTTAAGGCATCTTACTTAGTGCTGCTGCAAAGCTGAGGATATAGAGCTAACGCTACGTCACGTTGCTCATCTTCAACTCCATCAACAACCATCGGACTGGTTCACGTTAAGCAAAACTACAAGCGTCCTTTCCTTCACATAGCAGAGACGAACAACTGACTTGGACTTCTATGACTTGTTTGACACGTGATTTAACTTGAGACTTGAAATGCTGTAAATTCATGAGGTTAAATGGGGTCAGACAGCGACGGGGAGATCTCCTTATGAACCATTTCAATGGTCGACATTCACAAACGTGAAAAACTTGCAATTGGAAACGAACTGGACGTTCTTATGAAGACTTTGTGACTCGAGGTGGACTTGTTTTTAAGGACTTGAGGCCTGTCTTAAGACTTTTATAAGACTTTTAACTTGGGCTTAAAACCAGCTCTTAAAACATTAAACATTACACATTACACCATCTTCTGCTTCTGAACTGGATGAGAGAAGTTAACTTCGCTCGCTCACTAATTCAACCCTGTCTCACAAAAATGAGGTTTCCATAAAACTAAACTGCACTGAAACGTATTTTCTTCCGGATTACGGTTGCAGTTTTAAACTGTTTAAATATGCGGTTAACGTTGCAAATTGAAACAAAACAATAAATGATTACTAAGCAAAAGAACTACTTGGTTAAGTTCATTAAAAAGCTTATTAAAGCTTAAATAAGCTTTATTGGGATGAATGTTCAGGTTACATTATTGCCAAAGCTAAATAACATATTCTTGAAAGTATGAATTATTATTCAAAGGTTATTAAATGGACTTGTTTGTGATGTTATTTACGCTACAAATAAGTACACATTGACCTTTGGCTTCACGCAGGACATGGACAGCGGTCTCCTGGGTGAAAGTCCTGTTAGTTTGACCCATCTAACCCTCTCTACACGAAGACTGAAGAATGATACGTCACAGACAAACATTACCTGCAACAAACTACGTTTCATTCAAAACGTAACTCACAATGTAGTTTAGTTTCATGGGAACGTAATCTTTAGGAGAAAAGGCTGACTGTGTATTAATGATTATGTATAAATCCTTCCTGATGTAACCTCATGCTGCACCAGGATGCTGGTTGGTCACCAAAATCACACAAATGATTTGGTCAGTCATGTCCACAGATTACATTTGCACCCTCAATACAAATATATATTTTATATATTATTTTTAATCACTGTATCTACTAAAGAGTTGGGTTACATATTACATAAGGAGGTGAGGGGCTGTTAGGCCATCAGCCGATGCTGCAAAATATATCATAGAAAATAAACAACTTTTTTTTTTTCTTAGCCGCAGTACTAAATAAAAAATAACAAATGCATGAAAGATGAATAATCCGAGACCTTTAAAGGGCTGTGAGCCAGCGGGCCTGAGAGGGACTGTAAATAGAGCCGGTGCTGGCCAGAGAGAGCTTTTGGCTGCAATCCACAAAAACAGAAATGAATGGCTTTGCCGAGATGGAGTCGGCATCATCCATAAAACATGGGCTGTAGCTGCCGGCCGGGACGGTCATGCTGTTGTAATAACAATGACATTGTCATCTCTCATTCTTCCATAACTCCAGCAGAGGGGGGGAGGTGAACGGGCCGAGCTGATGGACACGTCAAACAGAAAGTCACAGGACGCAGATTGAATCTTTATCGGCAACAAATTCGAATTTAATCTCGACGAGGCGTTGCTGTGTGTGAAATCAGAGCGCGTGCCAAAGCAAACATCGGGGGCTGCGTGACTCCGGCCGCCGGCTTTAACGGAAACAAATCACTGCAATCAGAAGTGTAATCACAGACTCGTTGATGTGGGGTAGCGCTGAAAAGAAAGAAAGAAAACTCAAAACTAATCATGGTATTCCCAAGCAACGGTGAAGGCGAGCGCTCAGTGGGAGTGGAGCTAAACTCGTAGCACTCTGCTTGACAACAAAGCCGCTATTAGACTGACAATATATATATATAAATATATATATATATATATATATATATATAAATATATATATATATATATATATAAATATATATATATATATATAAATATATATATATATATATATATAAATATATATATATATATATATATATATATATATATAAATATATATATATATATATATATATATATATATATATTTATATTTATATATATATACGGTGTGTATATATATATATATATATATCATTTCCTTCCATTTCTGCAGAGGAACAGAAGAGCTCAAGGATTTTTTCCAGAGGCTCACAGTGTTCTCCTTCCAGAGAGTAATTGAAAGCCAAGGGTCCTGCTTCCTACTCAGCCGAGCTGCAGCTCAGCTCCGGGGGCTCAGACTCAGAGAGTCCATCCATCAGAGGGTCATTAAGGGCCTGATTAGTGTCCCGCTTTAGAGCGCCCTAATCCAACTCCCAGGGAATGCTATTGTCCGCGCCACGGCCCGGCATCGACAGGCACCGCTGGGTTTGGAAGGCACAAAGAGCGCCAGAGAAAGCAGCCCGCAATGAAAACTAAAGATTCATTGACTCGGGTTTTGGTAAAGTCGAGGCGGAGCCGATAATCACTCAGGGTTTTATTCTTGAGCTCTGTGGAGGTCCGGGTTCACGGAGTCTCCATTGAGCTTTATGCAGATTGTGCGGGTTTTAGTGCGTTGATCTTAATTCCTGATTCTCTTCCACTTCTCACAGGTTTGAGAGCTGTGAGCTCCCCCCCCCCCCCCCCCCCCCCCCCTCGGCAGGTGGCCTACAGTGTTGCAGCAGCAGGAGGTTTTTCTAACTTCCATTTGAACCTGAGCATCCTGCTGTCGATGACGTCTGATGTTTACCACACACAGCTGCTGTGTGATGCAGTACGGCAGTAAAGAGCACCAGAGAATGAGTGAAGCTTCCTCTGCAGTAGGAGGAGTGCTCTCTTGTAACTTTTCGTAGCAGAATTTGTTTTCCATGAAAATACAACCAGAGAATGTTGGTGTATTGTCCCGGCTGAAGTTATGCAAATCGTCCTCTTTTATCTGCACAGCATGGCAGCAGTGAAACAAAGCCTCGTCTGTTCTTCTTCTTCCTTTCTGTCGTGCTGGGAGAAGACAATATCCCCGCAGTGGCTGGTGCTCCTCTCCCTAAATGTCCTCACTGATTTCTATTCTGTGGTGATGCAGCCGTGCAGATCAAGCTGGAGGCAGCACAGATATATATTGGGGGACACTGCTGGGACGAGTGCAAGAAGATTCTGATATAAATCAAGCGCATTCTCTCAGCCCTCCATCCTGCTCTGTCTAACGCGCCACATAATTCAGCATCAGGACACTATACAGTAAATGGATACTGGTGTGTGTGTGTGTGTGTGTGTGTGTGTGTGTGTGTGTGTGTGTGTGAGTGGGATGATATTGATTTACAGAAGAAGAAAAAGCAGAGGAGTTGAGCCTGAAGCGCAGCATCTGTATGCAGCCAGACAAACAGAGCTGCCCTCCAAAACCTGCAGCAAAAAATATATCACTGGAAAAGAAAAAGTCTCTGCCGCCGGGAACAAAAGTCCAACCGGCGCACAGCGAGGTGGATGTTCAGGATCACGTGAAGGCTTTTCTGTTCCAATGCAATCTAAAACCAAAGCTGGGCGCAGGAACTTCCTCGGACTGCTGAGACAGTTAAAACATTGTTGGAGGAAAGTCTTTGTGAGTCAGATACAGCATGTGTGTGTCTGTGTGTGTGTGTGTGTGTGTGTGTGTGTGTGTGTGTGTGTGTGCGTGCGTGCGTGCGTGCGTGCGTGCGTGCGTGCGTGCGTGCGTGCGTGCGTGCGTGCGTGCGTGCGTGCGTGCGTGTGTGTGTGTGTCCACTTTAGACACGAGAAACCAAATTGAAACTCAGACACAAGTCAGATCGGTTCAAGAAAGAACTACTAGACTTGGATTGACAGTGTAAGATTTGATGAACTTGAGATTTGACTGCTTGGAAAATTGAAGATAAAAAACATTTGAAGGTAAAAAAAATATTCACAAAGCTTATGATTTAAAAACTTGTTATTAATATAACCCGGTTTCTGAAAAACAGTCAACAGAAAACAATGAGTTGACTGTTTTTTAGGCTTTGACTGAACATTATGGGCCCTTTTTATGCAAGTGGACAAAGGCCGTGGAGGTTTACCTTCGGTGGACATCTGGTGGAAAAAGACACCAGAGTAAATACAATTTTCACCAAGTCTGGAGACGCAGGTCCTGCCTTCGTCTCCAGTTCTGTGTGTGTGTGTGTGTGTGTGTGTGTGCTCATGTTTAGTGACTGAGTGAGCTGCCAAATGTATCTCATACCAAACACACACTCCCCCCCCCCCCTCCCCTTCGGTCGCGGCGGCTGCGGCGCTTGTTGTCAGATAATTACGTCCTTGTCATAAAAACGTCACCAGAAGCGATGACAGAGGACGGACACCGGCTGACCGGCTCTTTCTGTTTCAGTATTTAAATATACGAAGGTGAGCTTGTGACTCCAGCAAACTATTTTCAGGGATAAAGGCAACAGAGCACACAGAGAGTAATCACAGTAATGCTGAACGTTGAGGCGATTAAAGGGGTTTACAGGACTACAGTGGATGTCAACGTCACTCAGCTGTGTAGCAAAACAACAGGAATATTTTACGAGATCCAATATTTATAAGTAACACTTTAAAAAAAATTGCTTTTCAGCTGAGACACAAATGCAGTCGCCTTGAATCTGATCACTTGTAAGTGTCTCCATTAAACATCCTTCTCCTCCTAACTTCTGAACTGTAAACTTGTGGAGGAAATAAAGTTCTCGAGTGTCAGTTTTAAAACCGATTATAACAAAAAAAAAGTATTTTCATTTGGATTTAAAGCTTCCACACATAAAAGTTTCTCCTGCTGCCAGAGAGCAGCTCAGAATACATTGAGATGCAAAAAGAAAGCCTCATTATGCCGTCCCTAAAAAACATTTACAATTCATAGCAAAGCTGTGGAACGTAATGAATGCAGGTGCTGGAGATATCCAGCATGAAGCAGATTTGTCACTTATTGTCGTCTCACCTTTGTGAGATTGTTAAATTCACTTTTGCTCAATCCACCACGATGATCCTGTATGAGCTACAGTCTGGAAACTACAGCTGGTGAAGCTTTGAGGTGCAACACACTAGCTTGGCTCAGTGGTGTAACCTCCAGGAAAGAACTTCCTCCAGTATTAATAGAGGATCGATGCAGGTCTCTCTCCTCTGCAGAGATGTTTGAGCTGAGCCAGAGAGCAGCAGGACTCTAAATTAAACATGCTATCTAAACATCATGAATACCATCGACCCCCCCGTCTGTCCTCCCTACCTTCTGATTGATGTGGACCTGGAGGAGAATGTTCCTGTAGCTGTGGCCATCGTTGACCTGCAGCACCGTCCCGTCCTCCGTCCCCTCCGAGCCGTCGTGGACGTACCGGATCCGTTCCCGCGACAGCTCCTCCAGCTTGAATCGGCCGATGGCCCGGTCGCTGTTGAGACGTGTCAGCCGGCCGTGGCGGGGCGGTTGCAGGACCATGACCAGGACGTCGGCCGGGTTGTCGGGGTCGTCCACCTGCAGGACCGACTTGGTGATGGTGGCCACGGCGCCGCGGCCCTCCACGGGGAGAGGAGCGAGAGTCACGACCCTCGGAGGCTGAAATAGAGAGAGTGAGATCGTGCTTTTGGTTTATAATCTGAAAGACGAGACAAAGTCACAAACACAAACAACACTTTGTTTTAACAGTAAAGAGCAAAGTTTCAGCATCAGCGTGAACATTTTAAAGGATGGCTGAGAGAACAAGAGGAGAATTTCTCCCAAATTGATTAAGATAAGATGATGAGTTTTCTCCCCGGGGGAGATGAAGAGGATGAAGGGCAGCCTGATTAAGCTGCACTCAGCCGTACCTGAAGGAAAGCTTCACCTCACAAAGTCAGTTCAGGAGCACCGGGGAGAGCTGGAGGCCTCCTGTAGTGAGCAAGGGTACGACTTTACCCAGAGCTCAGTATGTGTCCGTTTGTACCATGAAGTGTGTGTGTGTGAAGGATTAGACGTGTACTCATTGTTAAAAAGAGATTGAGATCTATTAAGTTATATTTTTGATATAATTAAAACTCAGTCCCACTGAGAATCAACACCAACGCTGCACATCTATGTAGCTTTAGCCTCAGTTAGCTCGTTGCTTTTGCTCTACAGCTACACAGAATGTACAGTTGACTCACTCGGGTTCTTATTAACCAACAATTTAATGCTGTAATCAGCAGACTTTTCAGTGGCCAAGCTCTGATAAACCCACCAGACGACAGCAGGACAGAGTCAGCGACAGTCTGTGAAGACGGTGGAAGAATCGGAAGCTACAGAGACAGATTTGTCAGGAGTTGGTGGAGACCAAACAAACCAAACAAGAGGTGAAAGAACAGTGAGTATTGGATTAACATTCATCAGGTCAGACGTAAACAGACGCCGTCTGTAGGAACTTTCAACCAACGCACATCCGCACAAGTACAGACACTACCTGAATACAAGTTCAAACAATGTAACGAGTATTGATCTAATGTGAACGGTACTTTTTATTTTTTGCACAGTTTTGGGGAAATTAAAATAAAAGAATAAAGTCCACATAGAGACATGGTCAAGGTGTAAAAAGGAGGCCGCTGCTCATGTGTGAAGCCAGAGGTCAATGTTGACTTATTTGTAACTTAACACAAACCCAAAATGTAGTTTAGTTGTCTGAACACTGCAGTGGCTTGTGCAGGCGCACTGATCGCTGGTGCTGCTGAAGGGAACACGAATGAAAAAATCACTAAAGAACTTTCTGTAAGATATCATATGAACCGTTGAGGATACTTTGCTCACGCATACATGACCATGTTAATCAGTCAATAAAGGATTGTACTGAGGATAGAAATGCATTTGCATCTTCTGTGTGTCTGACACAGAACACAACAAAGAAAGATTAAAAATATATATATATACCAAAAATAACGAGACTGACGCAGTTCATTTCAACCTGACTCTCTGCCAGAAGTTGTCAGCGGGCCAGCCTGGCAGCGTCGGCGGCGCCGGTAGACGCCGCTCCGCCGTGGCCCTAAATCAAACCCGCCGGCAGGCCGGGGAGCTCCGAGCCGCTCAGAGGGGCTCGGGTCCAATTCGTTGCACTCAACGGCTGCTGGCGGAGCTCCAGCTCTTTTCTGCCATTACAGCAGCAGCTTAAGCAAAGAGAGGGGGTATCAAACAAGCTGGCGCCAGAGAGAGAAATGTGGGAAGTCACACACACACACACACACACACACACACACACACACACACACACACACACACACACACACACACACACACACACACACACACACACTCTCTGTGTGCGTGCGTCTTCGAACCAAAGTGACCTCTGGACACAGAACTGAAACACGAGGGGGGGGGGGTGCATGTTGTTAGCCGCAGCTCTTTGCCCTTTTTGTTCCGATTTTTTTGGGGTTGTTTGGCGACACATTTTCAGACGGAGAGGAATTATCTCCAAGAGACAGGCGACCGGGCCCTCGGGCGTCCACGTGAAACCCTGTGTTGTCACTTCAGCAGGTCGTAGGGAGGAAAACAAAAAGGTTTCAGATGTGTTGGCAGAGGCTGAAGTGGGAGTGTGTGCCGGTTTGAAATCGTGCTAAGACATGCCCGCTCACTAAAGGCAACCAGAGAAATCCCCCCCCGCCCGCTCAAGGCAGACGAAAACAAACACTAGGCCCACTCAGGGTTGACCTTTTATCATCCCGTCACAGGTGAGGGAGAGGTGAGGTTCGTGTTTGGGAGAAAGCTGTCGTCACCCATGGGGCTCTGCAGCACTTCAACAAGATGGGGAAGAAAAAGAAGTGGGTTTTCTTTGTGCTGATTCGTGGGTTGTTGTTCTGTTCGGCTCTTTATTTTGTTTTGTTCTTCCTGCTGTGATCGTGCCGGATTGCAGAGAGTGGAAGTGTTTCACAAGTTGATGCCGTGTACGACCTCTCGGTGGGTAACAAGGCCTTTTATCTACAGCTCAGCTCTCATGTTGTTGTGTCTCGCTGTCACAACACTACACAACACAATTTTGTTCTGGACTTCACACTTTAAACTTTTACTTCCAGACACCATTCTGAACCCAGGCCCTGTCTACACATATACTTTAAACAGATATTTTCCTCTCTGTTTTGGCCTCTCGTCCACACGCAAACAGACCTTTAGGTCACTTAAACCTTTCAGGATTTTTGAAAACGCCTTCTAAGGTGTCGATTTTTTAAAACTCTGGTTACTTTGTATCTGTGTGCACACGTAAAGCCAGGCGGCAACCTCCGGTTCTGACGAGTGAAGCCGATGCTTCATGTGTTAAAGCTGCATTCTCTCTAGTGTCCACCAGGGGGCGACTCCTCTGGTTGTATAGAAGTCTATGAGAAAATGACTCTACTTCTCTCTTGATTTATTACCTCAGTAAACATTGTAAACATGAGTTTATGGTCTCAATCTCTAGTTTCAAGTCTTCTTCAATACAGCATGATGTTCATTTGGTACATTATGGTCCATTTAGAGTCAAACAGACCATAAAGCAGGGGATGCTTTAGGGCGGGGCTACACGGTGATTGACAGGTCTCTAGAGACGTATACGGCGTCTCTACGTCACTCCTCCTCAGTCCTAATGTGGTCACTTCTGTTCATCGGTTGCAAAAACAACAACAACATGGCAACGGCAAAATCGCCGAACATGAGGCTTCATAACATCAGTCCACAAACCAACGAATGACGTCACGATGACTGAAAGCATTCATGGGCTTCCATCACTTTATATTGTGAGGTGACGCTAAGCAGCAACTCAACTTAGAAGTTTATTCCTCACATATGAGTCCATTTTTGCACCACATTTTTATAAATAAAGAATAATTAGCTATGCTTTACTATTAATTACTATTTGTTTACACCGTCAAAGGAAATTAATCTCACTGAGCATGCTCAGAATCTTCTTCTCTTGTATTTGACGTATCGTTGACGAGCGTTTGGACTCGTTTTATCTGCAGCTCAGATCTCTCATTCCTGAGGCTATTACATTCTGAGGTGCCCGCTGGCTGCAGATCTGACGGGGATTTCAATCAACTATTTCTCTTTTTTTTCTATACGTGGGGGGCTGCATATCACAAATAGTCTTCTTCTCAATGCCATCCCGCTTCAGTCAACCTTTCCAGCAATGCCTTTTGCATTTAGGGAGGATTCAGTCGGGCTGCAACAGTAGAAACGTGTCCTCTTGTAGAGATTTAGCAAAAAACAAATCCTCTTGTTAATGTTGTTAATTAAGCTGCAACGCAAGGTTACGTGATTTGGGCAGACGAGGAGGAGGCAGGCTGAAGCTGCATTCTCTCTAATGTCCATCGGGGGGCGACTATCTACAGACAATACGCTGTGCTGCTGATAATGAGAATGAGGTTTAAACACGTGGAAGCTTCTTTCAAAGCAAATCTACAACCAAATACTGACAAGATCTCTATTTCCAGAGACAGGAAACAGCACTGAAGGTTACATCAGCGTTTCCGTTGCTCTTTGATGTTGAATGAATGAAGAAAGGAGCGAAAGGATCGCACTCCGGCTGCGTATGTTCCTCTTTGTGACATGTTGCTGGCTGCATTTTGTCAGAGCGAAGAAGTTCAAAGACGGAAAAACAGCACGGAGAGACAGTTCGCGTTTGTTGTCGGGTATGTCTGTAAATTACCCATGTGCCATCTGGGGTTGGGGGGGGGGGGGGGGGGGGTATTTCAAATACTGCAGAGGCGAATGAGAGCCCTTTCAACGTCATAACTTACGTAGATAAACAGGATCCATGTCCAGTAATATGGAAGTTTGTGAGGCAGATGATTGAAAAATAAATGTGTGTGAATTGAATGAGCTTGGAGACAATGGAGATATTTTAGCCACCTAAAAGAAAGGTCCACCAAAAAAAACAAAGTCTATCCCTTTCAGGACTTTTAGAACATGTTTGCTGCTTTTCCTCGCTGTCAGACAGACCTTTCCAAAATAAACTGAAGCTGTTATCTACGCTCTCTTCAAAGCAACAAGACTCCATTGAAAGAAAACTGTAATTTGACCTCACAGAACACAGGAGTTGCCTCCATCTGTTTGTTACCGCTCTTATCAGCAGGTAATAATGTCTGAGATCTAGGAGCCCCTCAGAGCCAACAAACGTTTCCTCACCTGCAAAACTAATTACCTTATTTATGTTTTTTATCGTTTATATGTATATTATAATACTAATACACTTAACTGCACCAAAGCTTCCTTTTAAAACAAGATATTTTGCCTGGAAGTTGGTGCTTCCTGTGACAGATATGGATGATTTTGTTTTTCCTAATAGACATTTTTCACTCAGGTAATTACATCATTACTGTAATTAGTTACACACGCTTTCAGTTCTGCTATTATTTATCAACCGTCTGTCACTTTCTCTCCTTTGTAGTGTCGCACACACACACACGCACGCACGCGCACACACACACACACACACACACACACACACACACACACACACGCACAGCTGTCACACTAACCCATCATCTCAGAGAGAGCCTTTAATCCCTTCTTCCTCATTATTTTCCATATTTGGGCTAAAATCAGAGGTCAGCTGAACACCAATCACGGCCCCGCTGTCGAGGCCGACGTCGGCCAATCACGGCCCTGGCATCAGTGCTTTGGGACGGAGGCAAAAAAACTGTGAGGACTGCAGATCAGCTGGGATGATGCAGCAAAAACGGCTACAAAAAAAAAAAGAGCTGTCAGGTTTTCCAGATTAACTGTTGGCTGAGTGCCGCTTGCCGTCCACAGCGACGGTAAAGCTTCTCTCACATTTCTGTGTTTTTATTTACTGTACTTTATGTTGTTGGATGAATAAACTATATAAGAAGTTCTCAGCTGACTGTGTCTATGTGTTGTTACTGTGTGTGGAAGGGAATCTATGTTCTACACAATCATGGCAGCAAGCTAACCATGTAGCTAGCTCAGCATGCTATCTTGTTGTAAACTACAGGATCTAGTTGTTCTTATTATAACTGTTAAAAAGTCAAATACAGATTAAGTTAGATGTCTGACAGGGCAAATATTGATAAAATAGTAATAACTACTGCAGCACTAAATGGTGTTTTCGTGGTTTTGCTCGTAGAGAGTGAGATAGTGTCTTTCCTCTTACACTCTTCTGCTCGCTGTGTCATATTTATCCATCAGATACTCACTTGACAAAAGATAAGAAACTTTGATAGTCAATGTGAGAACGAGACATCGTGCCATCAAAGCACAACAGTAAACAGTATAAGGTTTTTAGAAACTGAAATTTATACTTTTCTCTCCGAGGCAAAACTTTCTCAACAAGGACACAAGTACGGACTTTGCATTGTAACCTCGGAGCACAGACCCAGATAGTGTTTCACAGGAAACTAAATCTGGAAACAAATGTGCCTTTGCAGAGTATCTTTCTCTGTTATCTGTAATGTTACTGAATTGACCTGCACAGCAGACATCTTTATGAGATATCTATATTTGTAGTCAATTTTCTGCCGGGAGAATACGCTTATGATGCAATAATTTACAGTCTGTGGGTGTTGTGTTTAGGACGGTTTGTTTCTCTCGAGTCTTTGTTGAAATAGGTGTGTCATTAAGAGTGAGCTGAGGAAAGTGTCTGTGTTATTATACAGTACATACCTGCATTGACACGGCTTGAACTTGAATGGTTTCTGGTTGAGAAAACAGCTGGGGGTCAGCGACACGCAAGGAGAACTCACCAGTCCTACAGGAAGGGAGAAGGAAAGAACAAAGAAAGGAAGACAGAAAGAGAGAGAGAGAGGGAGAGACAGAGAGAGAGAGACAGAGAGAGAGAGAGAAAGAAAGAGATATTGTTAAATCACTTGAAATCAGATCATCTAATAAACAGCCTTGAATTAAAGAGATCAAAGCTCGTCACTTTGACTAAACATGACCTACAAAAAGCCTTTAGTTAACCCTGGAGCTTTCTGGGAAAATGAGTCCATTGTGTAGTCATTAGATCTAATCACCTCGGTGCTGTGTAGGTGAGAGGAGAACAGTCACGTCACACACACACGCATGCACACACACACACACACTCCTCATCAACGACGTCTCCTCTCACCGAGCCGCCTCAGCATCATAAAGACGAGGCTTATTACCCACAAGTCCTTGGGGCTGAGGGCTCGGACACGGCCAATCTCAGAGCTACAATACATGTTTATTGTTTTGGATATTAAACAATGATGACCTTTATTAAAGGGTCAGCATTCTAACTTTATAAATAACATAACTTTGTTGCCTTACATTATGATGTTGCGTTACAATGTTGCATTGTGATGTCGCTTTACAATCTTGCGTCATGATCTTGCATTACGATCTTATGTTACGTTATTATGCAACATTGTTATGTTACGTTATGTTGTTAAATTACGTTGTTAAGTTAGATTGTTAAGTTAGATTGTTAAGTTACATTGTTAGATTACATTGTTATGTTACGTTGTTAAATTACGTTGTTAAATTACATTGTTAAGTTACGTTAAGTTACATTGTTACGTTACATTGTTACGTTACATTATTAAGTTACGTTGTTAAGTTACATTGTTACGTTACATTGTTACGTTACATTGTTAAGTTACGTTGTTAAGTTACATTGTTACGATGTTGTTAGGTTGTTACATTGTAACATTATTAGAAGAAAATCCCAAACCATGATGTTTTTTCTAACCGTAACCACGTTTTGTGGACATCACTTGGTTTGCAAAAACATACAATACCAACATTTATTCTGGTGACTGGGTTGACGTACAAGATGTTGTCAAATAAATGTAGTGGAGTAGAACTTTAAATTGGCAAAAAATGGATACTCACGTAAAGTACAAGTATCTCAAAATTGTAAAGTACTTAAATACCTAAATACGATCCACCACTGGTGTGGTGCATAAAGAGTACATATACAGTATTTTTAGCTGTTCACTTATGAAGCACATTCTATAAAGTGAAATACTGTCATGATTTAATGTTTAACTGTTTCCTGTGGCATAATTAATTGACGATGTCATGTTGAATTAGCATGTAAACGGTTACAGATAAGACCTCAATGGATGCTGATGCTGTAATAGAGAATGTGAGGGCTTTGTGAATAGTTTTCAGGTGATATCTTTTGTAAAATTGTGTTCATTCTCTCATTCAGCGACTTGGAGAATGTATGACACGGAGCACTGAAGCTGTTCTTGAGGCTCGCGGTGTTGCTGGTGTAATTTGTCACCATGTTCATCTTTAAAATTCATCCTTCACAGAGCACATTCTCACAGCGCCTTTCAACAAAGATAAAACAATTTCTTGCAACAAAGGTGAGACTGGTCACAACTTTACAGCATTTGTTATGGTTACAATAATTCTGGACCATTAAAGAAATATTGGACAGCTTGTTAAAGTAACATATTTCTGACACCGTGTCCCTGAATCTCTTTTTATGCTCAGGTAATTTATGTGACTGGTATATTTGCTGCATTCATATAAGTAGAAAGACGGATTTCTTTTTTAATGCAGCCTTGAGACAAAAATGGAGCATCTTTTGATCTGTGTGCTGTGTGTATACGTGTTTAAATACTTCTCAATAGTAAAGTGCGCCACTTAACACATATTACTCAGTCTGTGACTTGACACTTGAAATGTTCTGCTGAGGCAGTGAAGATTGAAAATACCTTCTTTTGACAAGTGATAGAATTTAAGCAGCCCACCACAGCTGCTGACTATATATTCTGCTTCTCTTTTATCCGCAGAGACTTTCATATGAGGGTCAGTGCCGCACATAAGGGAAACATGAGGAGAAAGATGTTTTTTATTATTGCTTTTATGAGAATAAAGTCGAAATTTTATTCTTTGAAATGCAAATTAAAAAAATCTTCCTCTTCTCAATTGCATTATTCTCAGTGCAACTTTATTCCAAACCGTTTTCTCCTCATTATAAACATTTTGACTTCATCTTAAAATAAAACAAAACATAATATATATATATATTTTTTTAAATACCGACAGTTTAACCTTATTCTTGACACTTCAACTTTAATCTCAAAATGCACTATAATAAAGATCTGTCCCTAAAACCTTCTGTAGTGACTTGTAGTGTGTGACAACATGTCTTCCTCTGCTGGACTCTAAAGGGAATCAAACCTGAGAGCATTTGTTTGTGTCTCTGTGTCTGCAGCCATTATCCCCCACTCCACATAATTTGACAAATATGGCTATAATATGCAGATTAAATCCTATTTGGGGCTTTACGTTTTATTGTCTCCATTAATCTAATGGCTCAGAACTGGGCAGTGGACCACATTTTGCTAATTCACTGGCTTGCCTCCGTCTGAGGCCAGACCAGCTGAGTCAGGACTGAATTATCTGTTCAACGTGTCGATTCCGATTGGCTGTACGGACATTGGGCCCAAACTCAAACTGATTTGTTGCAGGAAAAAGCCAAAGCAGAACAGCTGTAGTGAGGAAAACTGTCTCCAGGCTGAGCTCTAAAGAGGCGGCATGAATTCTTTCTTTACATATTAGCGGCCTCTTTGATCTATGGCACTGAAACTCACACTGGCTAATCACACTGTCAGATACGGCAGAATAAAATGCAGAACAAATGCAAATTCTTCCACATTAAACGAGGGAAGTGTAAATGTGACGCATCTCCGGGACGTGTGTGGGTTAATGGAAATGAACTTTCCAAGCAGGAAGCTGCATGAATTTAAAAAAGACGGCAGACAGATGGGCCAATAAGAATAGCAGGGAAGATGAAATGTCAGGATGCTCGAGGATGGAGACAAGGTGTCTTCATGTCAACTTAAAAGGAGACATGGCGTGAGTCACACTTGGGCAACAAAAGGAGAAATTAATTTCAATACCAGATAGATTTTAAAGTGTTGGGTGCTAACTGGACAGAACATCTTTCTATTGCTTTACAGACAGGAGACTAATTAAAGGAAAACATGAATAAATACGTGGGGAAGCATAATGAGTGTACTTTCTTCCATACAGGGAGCGAGAGCTCACTGGAAGGTTTGATGAGTATGAAAATGATGTAAAATCATCCTGACCTCCCGACAGGGAGATTCTGAGTGACGTGAGTAAGACACGAGTCTGTTGAAGGACGATCAACCAGCATCCGACCCATTCATGAGACAGCTGTCACAGGTTACTCTCTGGTGTACTGTCGTACACTTTCACGAATTTCACACAATTACGTCACAAAATTACCAAATGAAGTGTCAGTTTCACTTCTCTCCTCCTGTCCGCATACGTAATCTTCCTCTCTTGCTTCACCACAAGTGTGTACTTTCTGTCTTTTGTCTGTCTCTCTCTGTCTCTTTTGCTTTTGAGGGATTTGCAGTGTTGCATGAGCTCACTGTCGTTTTTCATGAGGAACACGGAGGTTATTTTTCTCGCCTGCACCTGGTTCGTCAATCTTGGTGACTCACTGTGTGAGACGTATCCTCATACGAGGATTGTTGCACCTGTGTTTAGGTAACAAAACTACTTGGTTAGGTTAAGGAAAAGACTGTGGTTTGGGTTGAATTAAGTACGTATGTTATGTACTCTTAACGTACTTTTTTTTTTAAGAAAGCTAATTAACTTTTGGTTTAATACGGGACACAAACAGTGGTCTCCTGGGTGAAAGTCCTGTGTTTGTTTGGCTAATCATACTATCCTCAAACAATGGTTCATATGATATCTTACGAAAAATTACTTCTCGTCTTTTAAGTGACACGAAAACCACACTGACTTCAAAATAAACTTCCGTCTTCACAGGAAACAATAGTTAGGTTTAGGCAACCGAACAACTTAGTTAGGTTCAGGAAAAGATCGTAAAATTCTTAGTTAGGTTCAGGGAAAGATCGTAAAATTCTTAGTTAGGTTAAAATAACTACTGAAGTACGCAAATTACGTGACACATAAATCAACGTTGACTTGGCTGAAAGATGACTGTTCTGTTGGGCCCATCCACCTCTCCTCCCGGCCACCCTGTATGTGTGTTTGCGGTCTAACTAAGTCCTCGTTCACGATTACGTGCATAACCTACAAAATTATTTCATGGAATATCTACGAATCACAGCGCATTATTTTTCGTAGGTTTAGCTACGAATGATGGATGAGACCAGTCTGGACTCATCCATCCGTCTCGACCTCCGTACGCAGACATTTATCGCTCTTTATATTCCATCACCTGACCTCCTTAGAGGAAGCCCTGCATGTCCTGGCTCATGAATACGTCGGTTGTATACAAATTGTTTTCAACCAGCTGACTTTATTGCTATTATGGCATCAATGCCAGCGAGGCAGGATAACGATTCATCCGCGACAGCTACCTGAAGGCATCAGGTACTGTTTCATCTGCACTCTCTAATTGGAGTGATGTTGCTTTCTGGTGAGCCACAAGTAGGCGAGGCAGATCCGCTGGTTAAACTTTGTACAACAAGCACCGGGCTGTTGCGAAATATCCACGGAAACCTCGGCGCTGATACGCACATCAAAGGAGCCGCTGTGATTCATTGCTCTACAGTGTAGCAGACGGACGCATTGAAAACAGTCGACACAGTTCCATGAACAATCTTTGATCAATTAAAACGTCTCTATGTGCTTATGACTCCCTCAGGACAAAAGTGTGTTATTTTTAATATCCCAATTTATTTGTAGATCATTACCAGGATCACTTTTATGGAGCACTATCAAGATTAATGGGCCCCAGTTAAAGCTTTCATTTGATCTGTGGCAGTAAGATGGGATTGAACTGCAGATGGTTTTTTGTACCGGTCAGATCAGATCGGGCAACTCTCGCACGCTGAAAACATGATTGACCGAAAGATCTTCAACACCAAAATGCATAAAAGATTTATGCATTTACGCCACTGGAAACTCCCCCAAAAAACTGCTGTCAATCTAAATTAATGCCAATCTCTGTTAAACCTACGTCGAGGAACCCGTTCACTGGAAAATCCACCCACCTCCTCTTCAATTACGGTCAGGAGGAAGGTCGTAAAAGAGGGTTGGCTGATGCCCGTTGACCCATTTAGATTGAGGGCAGCATCAAAACAGCAAATGAGGAAATGAGAGGACTGAAGGTGTTCTGGAGGCTCATGGAGGACCGAAACGTTATAAGACTTTGTTTTGTGCTTTAATTTCCCGGCATAACTTTCCAGTTTATAATAATTTAACATTTACATTTAAATCATAATTTTACACGTAACACAAGCTCATATAGAACAGTCTTTGGGTGCTTTATCTTCCTTAAAACGTTCTCCACCTCCCGACACACATCGGATCCACTGACCTGGCTTTGTCTTTTTGGTGTCTGAACCGGACCCGGCCGGATCTCAGCTCCGCCCAGGTGAAGGTGTCGTCCCCGGCCAGGTCTCGGCCGGCCTTCCCTCCCTCCTCTCCTCCTCCCTCCCCTCTGAACAGGACCAGCCGGCCGTTAGCGGGGCCCCGGACGAGCTGGAAGATCAGCCGCTCGGACGGACTGTCGGGGTCCGTCGCCTGCAGCAGGGCGAGGGGCAGCGGGGCAAAGCCGCCGATGGGGACCAGCAGGGACCCGTTGACCCGGAGGGCCGGGGGCTGGCTGTTCACTGAGAGGAGGAGGGAGAGAAGAAGAACATGAACTATCTCAGGAACAATCATTCAAAGGCAACTTGAAAAGGTGTTGATCTTCCAGGTGAACCACAAACAAAACATCACACTTCAATGATTCCTGTGTGTAACGCAAAGTCATAAACAAGATTAAAGCAAATCCACCGTAAGAGATTTTATCACAATGATACATGAAAGAAAGATGAGAAATACTGATGACAGGTTTACAGGTTAGAACGTTTCGCTGTAATTAACTCTCTTGATCTAATTGTTTTGGGATAAGATGTCCAATTATCTTTGATTACGTGGTTAAAACAATAAGATAAGAAATCAGTACTGGAACTCAAAGCTGTACATTTGTCTCATACAACTAAAGAAAAGACAATTCACCGGTTTCATGAGTTAATTAATTTGTAATAATAATTTAAAGTAAAACCTTCCACAAGAGTGAAACAACATAGAGCCTCTAATAAACCGAATGAATGCATTATAATGCATTTTAAAAGCCTTAAATTTATCCAATAAAAATTGCAGCTGGATCAGACTGAGTGGGTGTAGAGATGAGACGAGGTTGTGAAATTAAAACGGAAAAGGTGTGTGTGTGTGTGTCTGTGTGTGTGTGTATGCGTGTGTGTGTGTGTATGCGTGTGTGTGTGTCTGTCTGTCTGTGTGTGTGAGTCTGTGTGTGTATGTGTGTGTGTGTGTGTGTGTGTGTGTGTGTGTGTGTGTGTGTGTGTGTGTGTGTGGCAGAGCTGGTGAAATACGAGCGAGGCGTCTGGGGCTTGGCTTGGCATTTTAAAAGTTGGCTTTAATTGGAAGTGACTTTGTTGGGGAACTTTTTAAAGATCAGCTCTTTCAAGAGGCCACGTTTGTAATCTCTCCTCTAACGACGCCAACAGGCACTCGCAATCCTCAAAAGTTTCAGCCACGCAATTAAACTCACAAATGAGAATAAGTCTATAATTTAAAAGGACAAAAGTTTCTCAACTTTTCTTTCTTCTCGGCTGGCAAAAAATGAAAAAGCCAAAAAAAGAGAAAAGAAACAACAACAAAAAGTAATTTGGTTTCAGGCTATTTCACTGGATTAACTAATGGATTAGTTGAAGCCTAGAGGCTGAAACAAATGTTCATTATTTCACAAGAAGAAAGCGTTTATCACAAAGGGACTCGAGATAATATATTTCTCTATTACAATCATGCACTGTCAAACCTCATGAATCATCTCACGACCACAGTGAGATCCTGAAGGCCTCGCCGTCTCCGCCTGCAGGTTAACGAGCACTGTTTGAACATGAAAGCCCCAAAAATAAAGAGTACAAGATTCCTCTAATGACCTGCCTCTACAGACAATGCTCCTCTCAGTGTTATTCAGGAGAAGCAATTAGTATTGTGGTAACAGGGAACTCCTAATGGGCCGTTAATGTTGGCAGTCGGAGCAGAGATGGAAAACACTTTGACTTCTGTCACTATTCAATAACTTGCATTTTTGTCTTATAAATTCTCTCTGACCTGGAGCAAGTCTGAAGCTCATTTATGATTTATTCTTATTTCAACAAAGAATCAATCTCTCTGAATCTAAATCTTTTGTAGCCTCAGGAGTGAGTGGAGACGATGGAGGTCAGTGTAGCTCTGTATCTGCTGAACGTGTCGGCAACGAGCTCACTGTCGGCTATAACATGTCTGTCAGCTTGTTGTGCAGTTTTTAACTGATGTTATGAAGCCTCGAGTTTTGCAATATATTTATATATATATATTCATATTTTATGATGTCATCGCCCTAAAAACGCCGTTGCTGCGGGATCAGAAAGTTAGCTTCGCAAAAAAGTCAAATGGGATTCTTCCATTGGAGTCTGGATTATTACAGAAAACTAAAGTTTATGAGTAAACAAGTTTACTTGTTCCAGATAAATTGTGCATCAGCAACATAAATGTATTTGGCTTTGTGTTTTATAGCGATAAACGCAAGTACTTTTAAACAATTATTTATTAAAACTATCTTTTACTAAAACCAGCCTACTGCATGTGAGCTGTCACCAGAAAGAGCTCGGAGCCAACTGATAATCCGACAGAGTTATCTAACACAGTTAAATATCTTAATGCTGGATATTGGAGGCTTTTTAACGGGGTTTGTCTGGAGGCGGGACAGTCGACAGTGTTCGATGCTGAATAATCTTGGCGAAAGCACTTTGTATGTCGCAGTTAACCGGGATGCGTTTCACATCAGCCGGGCGGGAGTCAAGGGAACAGGAAGTGGAGAGAGACTTTTATACTTGAATACACACACACGGTGGAAATGTATAAACACTGTTAGCTTCACAAGACATCCAATTAACTCTTTTATCTTAACTTCATCACAACCTTCAGTCCCCCTGTTGTGTTTGTAAATGTAAATGACTCATCGTGTTTACACAAGGTGTTGTTAAAAACTGCATAAATGTCTCATTAAAATTGGTTCAAGAAACAACAGAGTTTGGCAGAAATTCCTAATAAGCGTCCAGATAAAAGAAGAAGTTGAGTGTTTGTGTAATTCCCTTTTAAATGAAGTCCTGCAGCTTTAAGAAGTATTTACCAAATATTAGCTATAATCCTAACCCGGTCGACCCTCTCTTGGTGATTGCAGTCGTTCTGTGCTTTGGGACAATAATACCCATGAAGACATGATGTCGTTACCGTGGCAGGTCCTGGTCTTCTGGTCGGCGTAGAATCCGCGTCCACAGTCGGGGGTGCAGTAACCCTCCATGAGGTAGGTCTGGACTCGACAAGCGCCGCAGCGTCCGACGCCGTCACACAGCACGCAGTCGGAGGAGCAAGCTGAAGAAGAAGAAGAAGAAGAAGAAGAAGAAGAAGAAGAAGAAGAAGAAGAAGAAGAAGAAGGAGACACAGCGTGACCAGAGTTTCTTATTTTGTTTCTTTAACCTCCATTTTTTAGCTAAACTGATAAACTGACCTTGCAAAGATACCCTGTTTTAAATCAAGTCTTGGATTCATTAAATACATTTTATTTTAAATGTGAGAGATTTATAAAATAGATTGCATTCAACAAAGTCTTACGTTTGCAGATTTGAGAGGAGGCGTCCAGGAAGTGGTTTCTGCCACATTCCAGCACACACTGACCCTGCAGGGCGGCGTAGGGGGGCTGGCACTGCTGGCACTGAGCCGGACCCCGACACTCCACACAGTGATCATCACAGCCTGGCAGACAGACACACACACACGCACACGTACACACACACACACAAACACACGTACACATACACACACACACACACACACACACACACACACACACACACACACACACACACACACACACACACACACACACACACACACACACAGCATTAAACACAAACCAAAGCTGTGGCTTCAAAGTCATAAAGAAGTGAACATTTGCTTCATTCATAGTTTTCATGTGGGTTGTGTTTGATTTGACATTTAGTAGAATATTTGCACGTGTTCATTCATTGCTGTTGAGTTATTAAATAGAAGTTGACCGGAGCAAACCAACACATGTTGAAAGATTCAGAGAAACACTAAGTTGAGATCTTAAAGGGGTCTCTCGAGGAATGATTCACGGTTTTAATAAGAAATAGATGATTAAAAAAGAATCTTCAAGTGGTCACTAATGCACAAAGATAATAGAGAAAAGAAGGAGAAATATGTGCAGACTGCAGCTGCACGTATTTGTTCTTCTTCTGTGCGTGATGTGGTCCATGAGGACTGACCGAGGCATTTGTCTCCGTCCTGATAGGAGCCAGCGGAGCACCCCTGGGTGCACACTCCGTCCTGCAACACGTGTCCCTCCATGCACTGCAGGCAGTCGGTCCGCAGAGGGCCTCGACAGGCGTTACAGCTCCAGTCACACTCTGGAGGAGGAGGAAGAGGAGGAGGAGGAGGAGGAGGAGGAGGTGGTGTGTGTGTGTGTGCAGGGGCGTTGGGATTAGAAGGTGAGAACAGAAGAAAGAAACAGATTTCATTATTTCTATAAACCCATTTGTTTGTGCTTTTGTTTTTTCCTCTTTTCTCTCTCATCACCTTCACATCTGTTGTGTTTGTGCTCCGTTAATATTGACGAGGGAATTAAACACAATTAGGACAAATTAAACTGTGTGTGTTTGTGTGAGCTTCTAGGTTTGTATTAAAAGATATAAAAGGTTTAACGACGAAGAGATCACGCCACGCTCAGCCTCAACAGAGGAAACCAGGGGGCTTCTATATTATATTATATTTCATATTGTACAGAATAAACGTATAAGTGTAACACTAAGTCAACTAATTATTCGTCTTATTTGTGAACTCTGCAGTGTTTATTCTGAGTCAGATGATGAGGAAAAGAAAACTACACAAACAGTTAATTAAATAAAACCCCAAACTCTGTTTTTCATTCTCCAATCCTGAAGAGGAGATGCTGTTGGATCTCTCTCCTGCTGGCAGACGTTCTCATCTTCATTCTTTATAAATACTTTATTAAATCCTTCATGAGAAGTAGTAACACATCTTATTTTACTTTTCTCACACGACAGTGGGAGAGTAGAACAGCTTCGACTCTACTGTGGTGAATAAAGTGGAGGCTTCCACAGAGGTTTCTTTATTCTTTCTGAGGATCCAACAGGAGCCGAGAGGTAAATTGGAGGGTTCCTCCCTCGGGAAAGATCAGTGATGAATCCACAACCAATGTAGGTTGTTGGCAGAACAGCTTCTCTCAGGGAACTTTCCCCCTGTGGGACGGCTTTAGTTTTCAGAGAGTGCTGCCTCGTAGCGCTGTGGGTTCATCCCGGGTTCAGGATTAATCAGGTAGCTGCTGCTGCAGCTCGAGCGGATAAACGCAGCGTCGCCGCGGGCCGGACGGCTAAAACCCGACCTGTCGATGGTGAGAGGCGCCGCTAACAGGAAATCACTGCATCTCGCCTCGAGCGGTTATCTTGAGTTTATAATCCCGTGCTAGACATGGGGGGTCTGGGGGCACCTGAGATAAGTCTCATTACGCTGAACACATCGCTGATAAAGGGGGAAGTCTGGTTCAGCTTCACATGAAACGGCTTTCTGTGAATTGAAGTGGATATCTGTGTTAAGCCGGTGTGACAACACGGTCTGCTTTCAGAACCTCAGTCCTTCCTCTTTGAGAGAAGAGAAAGATATTTTCTTATTTGTGAGCTGGCGATAAAACAGAGTGACGTTCAGCGTGGTCGGTTTTTAGGTCTGGGCCGGTTAGCGGCTAATTAAACAAGAGCTGCTGCAACAAGAGCTGCTGCAGAAGGAGAAAATAAGAGGACGAGTTATTCAATCCGGATCCTCTGAGGCTCATTCATCAACGCTGGGAGATTTAATGCTGAGTTCAAACGCACACACATTGTTTAGGATTTTGCATATCTGGTCTCACAGTTCATCACTTGATCAATGGAGCCAATAAACTCAATGTAGCACACATGCAATTTGGATGGAGAGTAATTTATGAATATCATAAAGGGCACACTAGATATCCTCATTAATAATCCAGCGTTTCCCCCTCACCCGCCATGTACCATGAAGTGTGTGTGTGTGTGTGCGTGTGCGTGTACCTCTGCAGGCCCGGGTCGTGGTGTTGAGGTAGTACTGGTGGGCGCAGCTGTCGTACTGGCATTCTCCGAACAGCAGCACCTTGGCCGGGTCGCGGCAGGACGTACAGACTCCGGGCATGTCGCACGTCAGGCACTGGCCGTCGCACGCTGCCGGAGACAAAAGAGGGTCGACGCGGAGGTTTAGGTGAGGTACGAGGATCGGATCAAACCATTCTGTTTCATCACGTTTGTTGTCATGATTTCTGACTTGAGTTTGCAAATGATCCACCTGCTCTTCAGGCTGCAGCTGCAGGAGTATTATTAGCATTACATCCAACAAGAATGTGTGGAATCACTGGATTTTGTTTTGTTTCTTTACCTTCTGGTTAACAGGATATACAACTCAACATATTACACATACAAAAGCTAAAATAATCCATTCTGTGTGCATGAAGGGATTTCTTAATAAGTCAAGTTGGGTCTTTTGTGAATATTTGCCAAATATTCTCATCAACTAGCAGCTCGTTCTTGATTAAAAACAACTGTGACACATGTAACCATGTCTAGCACTGTGTTTATTTATCCTCAGAGGATGGAGGAGCCTTGCTCTGCCTGAGCTTGAATACATGCTTTACAGTCTATTCTGTGTTATCAAGGTGACTTAAAGGAGCACAAACACTACGGAGAGTTTCTGCTTCAGCTGCAGGTGCCTCAGTCACGAACACTGCAAACGTACGTGGTACGGATGAACAGGACACACGTATATATTTTAATATTCACTATGAAAATGATGAATCAACACCTCACAGATGAGCTGGCATTTACTACAACTGCTGTACTATCTAGTGTTCTTATTATTTTGTCCACGCCCTGTAAATCATTAGGGTTCTCAGATGTAATCTCGGGGCTGCTGGATTGCGCGTCTCTAGTTCTTTCGGTGTGTTATCTTTCTGGTCACCCCCCCCTTCACTTACCCTGACAGATCCTGTGGCCATTGTCGTAGTAACCGGGGGTACATTTGGGACCGCAGAGACCCGAGGGCAGCAGGAGGCTGCCGGCGGGGCAGGAAGTACAGGCGTGAGGCCCCGAGCCACTGCAGGCGTCACATGACGGATGGCATCCTGGGTTGAATTAAAAAAGAAAGATCATTTCAGTTCATTAACACGAGATGAAACATCAGGTTCAGACTTATGTTTAAGGTTTCTACTGGAACATGTTTACGTGCTTTAATGTTCAAGAAACATTTAACTCATTCTGTCCGTCTGAATACACCTCTACCAACCACAGACTGTTTATAAGAAGAGGACGTGGTCATCATGACGGCACTCATTAGTTTCTGGACTGATGCTTTGAAGACTCGAGTTCGGCGATTTTTCTGTTCGCCATCTTTAATTACGCCCGTCGCCATGTTGTTTTTTTCGCAACCAGTGAACAGGAAGTGACCATATCTGGACTGAGGAGGAGTGACGTAGAGACAACGTATACGTCTCTGGTAGAGACCTGTCAATCACTGTGTAGCCCCGCCCTAAAGCATCCCCTGCTTTATGGTCTGTTTGACTCTAAATGGACCATAATGTACTAAATGAACATCATGCTGTATTGAAGAAGACTTGAAACTAGAGATTGAGACCATGAGTCGACATGTGACATAGGAAGCGGAGCTACATCTGATCGGCTTGTTGAATCACATCATTCCTGATCTAGACAGCCCACTAAAAATATAACTGACTTCACGGTTTGTGGGTCGACAGGGACTCCAGATACCCAAATGTGTGAGCACAATGTGTGGATTCTTTTTCATGGTATGTCCCCTTTAAAAGACTCCATGTTGAGAAATGAGGTCATGGAAACAGCACATGGTTAAAGCACTACAACAAAGACCAATGTGAGATGAAATAGAATAACGCAGCGTCATCAACACTTACTGCTAAGAACATATGACGGAGGCACACGTTAGAACAATGCAGCATTGTTGTACAACACAAGAGAAACTCTATATCAGATACATGCAGTATAGAATCTGTGCTGCGGCTGAATTCTCACTGTGACAAACTTGAAACTCGCAGAGAAGTTGAACGACTAAAAGCTGCTGAAATATGAAGTCCTTGATAAGAAAATATATATATACATATTCATAAGTCTCACTAATCACCATCAAGGGTCTAATCATTCTCAGATTGCTCTGCTGCTCACGCTCCCCTCCACCACCTCACACACACACACACACACACACACACACACTGCTCATATCCAGCCTTGAATAATAATCATCACCACAAAATAAAAAGATGGAAACATTAAATCTCCCTCTGATGTGGTGAAATTCATCCTCTGGCCCAAATCTACAGCAGGAGGAGTGAGATGTTACCTGTATCTAGAAAATGCTATTTCCATCTCTCTGGCTTTGTGTCTTATATATGTGTGTGTGTGTGTGTGTGTGTGTGTGTGTGTGTGTGTGTGCGTCGGGCTCGGCTAAATGAGACCCCAGAGGTTTTTAGTCTTACAGCCCGAAGCTTCCTGCACACACATTTAAATGTGTGTGCAGCTCAAGTGTGGAGGCAGCAGCTTCCACATGATTGGGATGATGATGAGGAGGAGGAGGAGGAGGGACATGAGGCCAATAACAATGATGACTGGGATAATCGTGCAGTAGATGAGTAGCGTAGGAAAGAGGCTGAAGGCGGTGAAGAGGGTGAGGATGATAATGATGATAAGCAGGCTGATGGATGAAGGTGATATCGATGAAGATGATGATGGCCAGGGGGATTACGTTGAAGATGAGCAGGATGAGGATGATGATAATTCTGAATGTAAGCAATGATGTCGTACGTAAGCTTGGTAACAGAAGTATGAAGGAGTGAGACAGCTTGAGGAGCTATGTGAGAACTTTAACCAGCAAAGATGGAGAATTCAACCTAAACAAAGAGATCAGAGAGTAGAAGACATCAGCTGTGGTCCAGTATTTAGAGTCCAGATGTAAACATGTATGTGTGTCACGTTCCACCAGAGAGACATCAGGAGCTACAAGTCACCAGATGATCAACTCTGTTCTCTGTGTTCATGAACAGAACGTCAGACTCCATGAAGACACTCAGAGCTTTCACTTGATTCTGGTTTAACACACAGTCCAGTGGTAGTCAACACGGTTAACAGCTTGAAGCTGTAGACGCTGCTGGTGTTTCAGTTTCACCAGTGACCGTGTTAACTGGTGACTCAGCAGTTGAACACCAACACAACATGTAGGTGTCCTCGTAAAAGACTTCAACCAGTTTTAAATATCTGTGTTTATTATCGTAAACAAACATTTATGTGACGAGCAGCCACGAAAGCATTCGGCTGAGAGTCACCAGTTAACACAGTCACTGGTTAAACTGAAACACCTGTTGCGCTGAAACGGTCCTGATAGAACTCGAGTCCGTTGTTGGAATATCGACTCTGACAACCGAACATGAAACAATCAGACATTCAGATGCTGTTTACTGTTTTAAATCAATGTTTAAAGCTCGATAACTCGTCTGGATGTTGCCAACATGCACATTTATTATGGCGTCGGCTGTAAAAAGAACCATCACCTTTAGCGCAGAGTAACTGTTAAATCAATAATACAGGTTTCCTCAAACACAGTAACGCCTCCAAATCCCCCAAACGTCTGCCCAGTCATTGTTTTGAATCTCTTCTCCGAGTGTCGGAGCATGAGGACTGAGCTGGGAGGACGTGTGTGGATTTGGAGATCTTTTGGGTATTATAGGAGTATCAGGGAGTGTGTCTCTGAGTACTTTTCTGATGTACTTCTACAGCCCGAGGAGATTTGACCTGAGAATTCATAAAAAGAATAAACCTCTGAGTTATTTTTCCTTCAAACACTGGCTTTAAATTCAGTATTTCTTTATATTTAAGAAGGAAACTCCTCGCAGGTCAACACGATGACCCCAATTTTAGAGATCTTTGACGGATGAATAAAAGATAAAAGTGGTGGGGGGGGGGGGATATTCCTCACAGGTGGAACCGCTCCTGCCTGACCTCTGACCTTGTTGTGTGCTGTGTGAAAGCGAGGAGGAGGTGAAAGTCCTTACTGATGCAGGCTCCGTGCCAGCCGTAGTGTCCCCGGGGACAGTCGGAGACGCAGTGGTCGCCCAGCAGCCAGGTCCTCGCCGCGCTGCACCACAGACAGACGCTGCCGACGGCGGTCTGCAGGTCGGCCGCGCAGCGCTGACAGTCAGAGCTGCACTCTGCAGGGAGGACACACACACACACACACACACACACACAGGAAATGAAGGCTTGTCTTATCTTTTTCGTCATCCCACGTGTAATACAGACAAACATCACAGTCACACAGGTGAGATACCACGTAACCAAAATAAAATGCCTGATAAAGTTTGTTGAATTTTCTTTTTTTCCACACTGCAAACATCTAAGTGAGTTAATACCAGTTTGGACTGATTGATTCTTAGTGATTCTTCCAGTAATGTTCATCCTGCAGCATCTATTGTGAGGATACCAGTCTTCATTAATACAGCACAGATTAATCTGATAAACAAACTTATTTTTGGTCTTAAAGTGGAAGTTAAGAACAAGACCACATCAAGTTGAGCAGTACATGTCATGACATTTACAGGATCTAGAGATTTCAGTCTCAATCTCTGTTGTTTTTGCTCAAGTTAAAATAAAAATAGTCCATTCATCATTTTCAACTCCGCACTAATGTTTCTTCAGTTCAACTCGTGATCTTCATCATCGTCATCGTTTGACAGGACACACGTAGCGACAGAGAGGCCAGAGAGCGGATGAATCTTTGAAGAACAAACCAGGACTTTTATGTACTCAGAAGAACCTTCTGATCTATATTTACTTCTTCTAAAATCTGTTTACTCTTAAAATGCGTTGCCTGTGGGGATCTTCTTGAAAGACAAACAGAAACAACAAGAGAAGACAATTACGCAACAAAAACACAAAAGAAACATTCATAAAAAGAGGAAGTTATAATGAGGATGTCTCATCTATACGTGCTGGGATCGGGTGTTAAGTTCACTAATTAAACCTCAGACATGATTCCTTTGTGAGAAACAAAATCAGAAAAGAAATCTATCAACTCTCAAACTCTCAGATCTCCCTCCATCTTTCAGACCGCGCTGCCGAGATCTCTATCTGCGGAGGAACCAGCAGAACATCGGGGCTCTGCGGGCGAGGAGGCGTGAGCCGGGCCGGCTGAGGGGAAACTCAGATAAAGAGGCCGATCACGTAGAAGGACGAGAAGGTTCACACTTCTCTTGATGAGGAGACGGTTAAAGCACGAGGTTAAAGCAGACGGATATCAAACCGCGTGACAGAAAAAGATCTGGTTTCAGTACGAAGATGCGACAGATGATCTTCTTTGTTGGCTGAAGATGATCTGAAGGTGATTCGTGCAGCTCTAAACTACTATTCCAGTGGATTTACACTCTAAGAGAAGTGGTAGAGGTAGAGTTTATACTTGCTTAAAAGACAAATGAGAAAAAAGAAGATTTTTAAATGTATTAAAAGGCAAAAGTCATTAAATAAAAGAAAAACCTGCACTTGGAGCGACCTGAATCTGTAACCAAGTGATGGAGGGATGAATAAGAAACAGAGAGCAGAAAAGAGAAAAAGCTTTTTCTGTTCCTCTCTGACATGAAGTGAAGGAGTAGGAGTTGTGTTTGACATCGTTGCATGTTATATTTAACTCCCTGTTTCCACGGCTCGGTCAAATAGACGTATTCATACTTCAGACTGCTTCTTTCCATTGTTTCAGTTTCTATAAAGAAAATATGCAGAACTGGAAGAACTGGAGAATAAGCTACATTTAGGTTCATGTCAGGAGGACTTTACATATATTCACAGTTAGATGAACATGATTTCCTGGAGAAGCACAATTTTAAAACACACAAAAAGTGTGGCCGACATTTAAGTCCGACATTATTTCTGACTCCAGAGCAGCAGATCCTCCTGAACCAGGTGAGTCTCCAACATCAACAGACTAGAAGAAGAAGAAGAAGAAGAAGAAGAGCTTCCTGTCCTGTCCCATCCACACCTTTTATATCACATCACATTACAACAAAACCCGTCTCAGCGTTCCTCCTGCAGGTAATCCGGCTCCACGCTGGAGACCAGATAACTCAGGCGTCGGGGGATTATTGACTGTGCAGACTAAAAATGAATATAAAACTGAAATGGTATTGATTCGGGTCCTCTGAGTCCCCCTTTATCACGCAGTTACCAATTCTTTGAAGCGCATAAAAAGGTATTGTGGAGATATAAATGCACGGCACGCAGACTGGATGATGGTATTCTCCTGTGGGCCGGATTTATTCCAGACATTATCCAATACCTCGCTTTCCTTTTACATTTTTATCCCCCTGCATCCGAAATATATAAAGCAGAATCCCTTTTAACGAGAGTCACGCAGGAAAATAAAGACCCTAATGTCTCTCAATTAGTCGCTTCCTGATAAAAAATAAGAGAAAAGGACTTGAGTCTGCGAGTGCGAGTGCAGCAGAAGTTGAGAAAGCGAGAGGAACTAAAGTGGGACACGGTGTTCATTTGAAGTTGCAGGCGTAAGAAGAGATGCTGTGTGGTCCTCTGACGCCGACGTCACCCTGTCTAGACACGCTGCCCCAACAAAAGGAGGATTCACACATGCAGCTATTAAAGCAGCCCGACTCTTCTCTTCACGCTCAGCTCTGAATCACTGCCGGCTCCGTCCCCGTCCCAGAGGAAAAACACAGGACAAGGCTGTTTTAAATGTCAGATGTAGGATAAGGGAGGTAGCTCCACTCTGTCACTCACACAGCAAGGCCCGCATCAACGTGGACCAGATGCAGAACAAACAACGGGAGGGAGCACACGACGACGATGTCAAAGTGTTCACGTCATGTGCGGAATATTAGAGAAGCCACATATTGAGCTGCGATTAAATGTAATAGGAGGCGAATACTTTTCAGAGAGGACACGCGTCTTTCTACACAGAAGTATTTCCTGCTCCCATCTCCTGCATCTCAGCAGCTCACCCCCTGATTACCATCCTTCAGAGGCGCTGGTGGGTTCAAAGCCAGCGTGCAGATAGCTTGTCTGGAAAGGGGTGGAACTTATGCTACAAGCTGAAAATGGGTTCTATGGTACCCTCGAGTCTCCTCTTTACAGATATTCACATTCTATTTGAATATCTGACTGGAGTGCGGAGACTCTTGTGGATCTAACGAGCCCAGCTGAACTCATGTGTGATGACGTTAGTCCCTCCCGAGAGGAAACCTCACTGTAAATGTCATGTTGTGACCTTTAGGACGATCACAGCCTCGTGAAACTTAACCACAAACTAGAGACAGAAGGCTTTCAGAGGATGTATGACGATAAGGGGGTTTACAGAACAAAGCGCTCGCCATCATATTGACAAAATAATGTCATTCTTTGGAAGAAATCTCCAAATGTCAAAAGTGTTTGATACTAAATCACAGCTTGGGTTTGTTCTCTGCTGTTCCTCGAGGTCTTGGTGATGTTTTTAAGGGATTTGTGATCATTTTGATCAACTCTCGAGTGGTACAATTGTTCTTTTTTAAATTAGTATCAAAATCTGTGTGTCAAATGATGTCAACCCCCAAGTTGCTGTAACAACTGTTAAGACAGAATAGATGATGTGAATGGTCATCACATACGTCTATCATAATGCTCTAAAGCCCTTTTACACTTTATTACTGATTCAAGACGAGAACCACTTGACAGACGGCGAGCTACATCTCAGATGAATCACCAGGTTCCCAGCTGTCAGGTGACGTATAGAACACTTCTATGTTGACCTGCTATCTCCCCCTAAAGACCCCCTGTCCCCCCTAAAGATGTGGCTCTCTAAGGGTTAAACTCACGATCGGTGGGTTTGTTTCACTCATAAAATATCCATTGAGATATATTCTTTGTTTAGTTTACAGCCAGCAGAAGTACAGCTCCACATGTTGTATTCCTTTTCTGTTTCTATGAGGTCTCTGCAGAACAGATGAAAGATAAACGTATCGGATCCTTCACACCGGTAACGGCTCAGGGTCACACTGAGATAATATAATATAATATCTAATAATACGTCCATTATATCTATAACAGAGGAGGCAAAGTGGAACAGGAACATGCTGAAGTGAGAACGCTCAAAGGTACAAAGATTAAGAAAAGAGGAGTTACTACGACCGGTTAGTCGAGTAACACTCAGCGTTAATACGTTATGAATGCATTAAAGGAGACATGGACGGCTGCTGGCGCTGAAGGAAACGACGTCTCTTAAACACATGATGCTCTTCTTTCTTGTTTCTATGGTGATGCATTCTTGTTATCCAGCATGCGGGTCTATTTTAAGCTTCGTATGTTAAGTGATGACTCCAACACAATTAAGAAGCAAAAATAAATGAACTGGCGTAGAACTGTGAGCCTCTCTCTCTCTCTCTCTCTCTCTCTCTCTCTCTCTCTCTCTCTCTCTAAGGAGACAAGAGGAGAGACAGAGGGAGGGTGAGAGGGCTAAACTGTGTCTCTGCAGCTGACATCACTCCTCGATGTGAGACTCACATCTCAGGCTTCCAGTCTGAGATGATGAACAGTAGAAAGTCAACAAGACAACGAACAAACCCATCAAACCTAAAACCAGACAAACAGCCGGGGATCAGGTGTTTAATCACATCCCAATACAAGACTAATAAGAGACGCTATCAATGTGGTGCGATGGGAGATTTATACAACCCAAGAAGGGTTGCCACATCTTGTAAAATGTTCTCCTCTTATTCCTTAAAAGTTATACTCTCTAAAGGTATACAACTATTCATTTCCATTTTAACGCCATGGCCAGCAAAGAGTTCTGTGAGCTTCATCGCGTGGTTATTTAAAGGTTGGATTCAGTAGAGTTACCGGATAAACAAGTCTCCGGGTCCAATAGAAGGTTTTGATCACATGGGCGTTGTTTACAAGGCGGGGCTTGAGTTTTACACCAGATCTTTTGGGTTGTCTGTTGACGTCTCCGTTACATTCGGCTCAAGTTATTGTGTTTACACCCAAAACAACCTGCACAGGTAGGTGAATGCATTTCAGACAGAAGCCTAACTTTTTACTTCAGTCGATTCCATTCAACCAGGAAGGACAGAGGCACCTGCTGCCAATGGGAAGGTTCTCAATCTCCAGGATGGGAACCACCGCAGAGGGGAAACTGCAGTAGGATGACGGTGAAATTCTAATCTATGCGTCAACAAGACAGTCAGAGATCTGAAAATATCGGTTCATGTTGATGAATTATTCATAATCTGTGTCACAAAACAGGTGAGTAAAGCAGGATTGACTGTCTGAAGAGCGGGTATCTGTTTACTGAGGTAACACATCAAGAGAGAAGTAGAGTCATTCTCTCATAGACGTCTGTACAACCAGAGGAGGCGCCCCCTGGTGGACAGTAATGCAGCTTTAAGACACTTCAGTATTGGCTTCACTTTTCAGAACCGGAGGTTGCGGCCTGTCTCAGACACGTCGATATTTCCCATCATTCAGCTGGGACTGCTGTCATAATACTGCAGCCAGGCTCAGTCAACATCCAGGATAATGACACATGGAAATGGAAAGAAAGCTAGCGGAGCCGACCCACTGGTGTTTACACAGGAAAGAAGCAATTACTGGGTTTCTTACTGGGCCAACAACAAATGCCTTTTCATTACTACTATCTCTGCTCCAGTCTCCAATAGATGTGGGCCTTTCTGCAAAAAGCATAAATCACAAATGAGCAGCGGTTCCGGACCGAGTGTGATGGCTCCGAACAGTTTAAGGGTTCAGATAACAGTGTTTTTAAAGACAAGCGCTTGTGGAATTTGTCAAATCACCTGGCTGCCTGTGATAAAGTATGAGCGATGAGGGCGCCGCCGCCGCCGCTGCCGTCGAATGGAAATCGAATAAGAGGAGGGGGACGAGACGGAGAAAGTGAGAGACAGACGGGATGAGAGTGAGAGACAGACGGGATGAGAGTGAGAGACAGACGGGATGAGAGTGAGAGACAGACGGGATGAGAGTGAGACAGCCAATAGTGAGACATCTGCCTCTGCCTCTGCTCTCGTACGTGAACTCGTGATTGAGAGCGGAAGCCTCATCGCCTTAAGAGGTTATGTAACAGAGAAGGTGTAATCCAAGGCTGTGTGTGTGTGTGTGTGTGTGTGTGTGTGTGTGTGTGTGTGTGTGAGAGATAGAGTGGGTTTGCATGACAGAATAAATTGTAGAAGGATAAAACAAGAAAGTGAAGTGAAATATGTGTCTGTGTGTAAATCTGTGTGTAACTAAATTTGGGTTTGAGAGAGAGCTTAGTGTATATATAAATGTGTGTGTTTGTGTGAGAGAGAGAGAGAGAGAGAGAGAGAGAGAGAGAGAGAGAGGTGTGTGTACATGATAAATAAAGTGTGAGACAGAAAGGAGAAAACAAGAATAAGAAGATAAAGGAGAGATGTGTCTGAGTCTAGAAAATAAGTGTTCGAGAAAGGGCTTAGTGTTAAATGTGAATGTGTGTGTGTGAATGTGTGTGAATGTGTGTGTGTGTGAGTGGTGTGTGCGAGTGTGTGTGTCATGCAGAAATGATGACCTCAGTATTTCTGTGGCCCCGAAGTGACTGAAGGCATCTTTTATTAACCAGAGTTCGGCTGAGCTTGACCCATTTGAGATTAAGGTTGCGTGTGAGTTTGCAAACTAACTGCTTGTGTATGTGTAGGTGTGTGTGTATGTGTAGGTGTGTGTGTGTGTGTGTGTGTGTGTGTGTGTGAGGCGGCCGGTGTGTCTCTGCCCACATACAAGTGTGTGTGTCTGTGAGCTAAAATCTGGTTGCGGCTTCACATCTCCAAACAGTGTGTGTCATCAAAAACTGTAATTAAAAGTCACTGTGTTTATCCCCCCCCCCCCCCTGTTTTTCTGTTTACCCCCCCCCCCCCCTGCTATCTCCTCCACGCCGGCGTCCCATGGTGTAAACACGCCTGTTTTTGATCTACAGCCAGCGGTCCAGATAGGTAGAATCTCATTTCATTACCCGGCAGAGAGGGAGGACAGCCAGCGCCTCCTGACTGAGATATAACATGTCCTATTGACTTTCTGTCTGTTTGTCAAAGACATATTAGCACCTGATGAGGAAGATGAAGTGGAGCGAGGAGGCGTGAAGTATCTCGTGTTTACTGGCAGAGGTCTAAAGAAAGCTCGTCTTCGTGGATGATAATTGAGTTTCTTTTATATTATTATCAAAAGGTGAAGATACGCTTATGGAAAGAAACTCTTCCTCCAGTTTGTTGTTCTGTAGTTAAAGACACATTTCATAGTCACTGCAGAGCTTTCAGGAGACAGATATCAATGAAAGAGCATCTATCGTACAGAGACGGCTGGCTTCCTCTCTCATGAAACATGCAGGTTATGTGCCTCTGTGTGCGTGATCATGGAAAGATCAGCGGGCAGAGCGAGGTACTGACCCTCCAAGAGTTGGTGGTTCAATTCCCACTGGGGGCCACTCAGGATATAAATACAAGCACTCGTGGCAGCGTGTATTTTTGACGAACGGCACACACACACACACACACACACACACACACACACACACACACACACACACACAGGCTGACTTACTGAGACACTCTCCAGTGACGCGGTGGAGGAAAAGCCCCTCCTCGCAGCTCGTCCTGCAGTAGCCGCTCTGTAGGGAGGCCAGCGGGGGGCAGGAGGTGCAGTCGGCCTGGGAGGGACCGGAGCAGGTCTGGCAGGACGGGTGGCATGCTGGGAGGTGGAAGACAGAGGGAGGACAGGGACAAAATGGAGAATGCAGTGAAGTTGTATGAGAACGTAATAGTGTAGGAGACGGGTTCGGCTCCTCTTCCTTCACCGGCTAGTCTCTGACTTTGTCTGCTCTAGTCTTTGGTGCTGGGAGGTAGCGTACGGTTGGTTTATCAGAGCTTGTTTGCTTGACAGCTTCTCGAGAACAACTGCTGCTGGAAAACACTGAGACTGAACCACACAGACAGTAAATGTGCCATAAAAAACAAAACACAAAACGATTAAAGGAAAGAGGCTAAACAGCTCCGTGGAGCCGCAGAGTTGACGATAACTGTTTGTGGCTTTGTTATTACGAGCAGCACCTTTCACATTACTCAGAGTCATTGGATCCATCGCCGTGATATGAAAGTATTGATCGATGGAGCTTTAACTTCGCGCTGTGTCGTATTGCAAAGCATGAAGAAGTCACCAGCATCTAAACTTTGTGGTGAAAGTTCACTCTCTTGAGGACAGGAATACAATATCTCTTCAGGGCATCTGGGTAAGCTTTCTAATGAGCCAATCAGCAGCGAAGGAGTCCAGGCCAACTCAGCAAACGGGCCCTATTTATTCTGAAGTCCCGGAGGGAAACGGAGTCTGAGCCCATCGCTCTTCCTTACGTCTGCGTCTGCCATTTCAATTACTCAGCCAAAGTTTGGAGGAATAAAGATAATGTATGAAGGGATTCAATGACAACAGGTTTCTGTCTCTCTCAAGATGAACTATAAAGATTCTGTGTGCTGGTAGACGGGAGCTGGGAGGGGTCGTGTTGCTTCAAACCGAGCCGATGTAATGAATGGGAGATAAGAGCAAATGGATTTTCATTAACAAGGTGGCTCATAGAAGGGGGGGGGGGGGCGAGCATCAAGAATAACTCTATAGAAACAGACCATCTTCTCTCTGATGGTCTCGTTTACTGATGGAGGTCTGATAGAGGACCAGGACTACACTGAGACCAGGACCAGACCAGGTTCAGGACCAGTTTAAAGCTCCTCACAGTCATCTTGAATGCAGACCTTTACTTGTGAGTATTTCTACACTGTGTTACTGCTACTTCTACTATTGCGCTGCTCTTGCACAGCTATCTTTGTGAGGACCAGCTTCTGACCTTAAAGGAGGACATCTTCATGAAGTGAGGACATTTCATCCAGTCCTCACTTCTTCAAAGGGCTGCATGAGAGTTTTAGGGTTACGGTTTTGTCAGGAACAAGAGGATGCATCGTGTAAATGTGTGTGCTCAAGTTAAGACTAAGAATGTGTGTGTGTGTGTGTGTGTGTGTGTGTGTGTGTGTGTGTGCTCTCACCTTCGCACAGGTTGCTCTGGATGAAGAAGCCTTGTGGGCTGGTGGGGACACAGCGGCCCTCGTGCAGGCAGGACGGGGAGAGACAGGCTGTGCAGTTGTCTGCAGATGAACCGGTACAGAGCCAGCAGGAGGGATGACACTCTGAGGACACAGACGGCTCATTTTATATTCACCACAGACAGAAGAGGATGCTCGCTCCTCAACTGTGCCGCCTCACTACTTAACCAGGAGCGTCCTGTCATGTTGATGTTTACCTTCTCAGAGAGCGATGCCACTGATTTATTACTTCACTGTTTTTAGGTTTTGAAAGTGTTATTATTTTTATTATCATAAGCTTTTTTCTTTATTAAAGAACACAAAACATTCATCTCCGAATGAGCAGAAACGATTTAACTTTTAGCTGATTTCCATCTGAAGTCATTCATTTACATGCAACACCATGACATGGTCTCCATCACACTAACAACTACACAGACTACAGTCTACCAGCACATATCAACAGATAGATGAGGGCACAATCATTCAGTACAACTGTACACTTACACTTACAATTCATCCCAATTAAACACCTGAATCACAGTCAAATTAATATCGACGTCACTGGTTGCTCAATATTCATGTTGTTCCATCATGGGACAGAGAATGAGAGCGTGTGCAGGTTTTAAATCCAACGCTGGATGAAGTGAAATGAAAGAGCAGATTGTGGTTCTGCCCACTTTCTCAGAGCGGAGCTACAAAAGGATCCTCGAGCAGCTTTGTGTGATATCCTGAATATCGATCGAGCTTCTGAAGACAGAACGAGACTCAAGAGGTTGGTTTTTGGACCAAATGTTACAATGACGGCGATTTAATGATCAAAAAACCCTTTAAGGTTGTTTTGAGTGCGGTCTTACTGGCCTGGGATCAGCCGGCTATACAACAATGAAGATGCAGAAGAATCACAGCGTACAAACATGTTTGTGCTGCATTTCTTTACAAGGTTACTTTATTTGTCTTTGTACAAAAGGGCTGCACAACAAAATTCAGATTGAAGTTCAAAGATTGACTTTCAACATTTAACAACGTCAATGTTCTACTCATAGTTGTGTTTTCTGCTGCTCCTTAACGCAGCTTTGATCTGTCGAACTCTAAATGTAGCTTCATCTGACGAGGGTTTGGCCACTGCTGCAACATTCCTGTGCTTCTTGTGTCGTTCACCCTTCCCTTACATGCCCCCTCTCTCTCTCACACACACACACACACACACACACACACACACACACACACACACACACACACACACACACACACACACACACACACACATCCCCCCCCCCCCACACAGTGCTGCCCTGAAACAGGCCTTTTGTGCAGCTCTAGATGTCTGCTTTGGCTGCACTATTTTGGCAAATAGTTGAGCGGCGCTAGAGGAGCCATGAGCCGACCTGCTGGTGGCGTCGGTGGGGATGAGAGACAAAGGGCCTGTCACCATCTACTGTGTGTGTGTGTGTGTGTGTGTGTGTGTGTGTGTGTGTGTGTGTGTGTGTGTGTGTCAACCATACAGAAAACATTTACCCCATGGGAACACCTCAGCGTCAGAGCGAGGACCTTGAAAAGTCACAACAGTGTCAGTCGAAGCGGTCAATCATCGCCCACCTCCTTCACAGCCGCCTGTACCCATAATCCCCTTCTTCCTCCCAGAAATGTGGCAACTTTAATGGTTGGCTGAGATGATAAGACGGACTATAAGTTACCACAACAACAAGTGTGTACATCCATGAAAACACACACAACAAACGCTCATAAACGCAGTTTACACAAACCTTAATATCACCAGCAGAAAAACAAACACTCAGAGGCGAGTTGAACAGGCTTCATGTCAAACTTCATAAATAAGAGGAGAGAAGAAGAACGATAGCCAGCCTCTCCTTCTCTTATTGCATCTTGGTTATCTAATTTGTTGCGGTGGGCGGAGAGCACACATTGATTCCTGCAATACACAGATTCAGGCGCGTGTGCAGGCGTTCTCATCGCACATTGTCTGGTGCACGCGCCTCAGAGGATCGGATTCATTACTTTGTTTTGTGCTGATGGGCTCATAATATGAGGCGGAGGAGCTGTCGATGAGGTTGTGATTTAGTTTGGGGGATGGGAGCGCTCCTTAACGTCTTCCTCCAAACGACCCTCCCGGTAACGGTACCGGGGCCGATCGTTGCATCATCGTCCGCGAGCAACACAGGCAGAAACACGAGTGGAGGGTCGCATCTCATTCCTCTGAAGTGTCATAGCATTGAGTTGTGGTGCGCTAGAAGTCCGGACCACTTCTATGACAGAACACTAACTAAACGAACTATCGCGGTCAAGTTCAGAAGGGAAACAGCAGCTGCCCTCTGGGTCTCCACAGACTGTTTGTAAGAAGTGGACGTAGTCGTCGTTACCTCATCCATTGGTTTGTGGACTGTGACAGGTTATGAAGCCTCAATTTGGGCGTCGCCATCTTGGGTTTTGCAATCAGTCAAAGGAAGTGACCATATTTGGAATGCGGATGAGTGACGTAGAGATGCCGTATACGTCTCTGGTAGAGACCTGTCAATCACAAGGTAGGCCCGCCCTGGACAGTAAACCATCACGTACCACCGTTACTTCACCTGCATGATTTGTCTTATAAAATATCAACCTTTCATCTCATTTTGTGGCTCCTGTCTCCCCCAAACACACAAACAACAGTGCAGTTTAAAAGGCTCAGAGGCTCTCCATGTCTCTGACATCATCCAGCACAGCTCAGGTGCGTGTTGACACTTCCTGTAAGCGCCGGTGAGCTTGCGGCTCGACCTGTCGACGGAGCGGCATCGAACCTCCTACACACCGACTATCTCTGTCTGCACCGGAGGGCTGCAGACTGCAGAGGAGGTCGGCTTTGTCTTTCAGTCCTGCTCTCAGACTCCTGACAGCTCGTCAGCTCAGACCCACTCACTGTGTGTGTGTGTGTGAGAGTCTAATGTGCATGTTTACATGCCGTCCTCCCCCGCTTCAGGACAGTAGCTGCTGAGGAGGTCTGAGTATTTGCCAGAGCTACTCTAACACACACACACACACGCACACACACACACACACACACACACACACACACACACGCACACTTGTACAACAGCCTCCATTGTTCCCATCCAAACACCTGAACCCACTGACGCTCCACTGAGGGAAACCTTTGCTGAATGGAAGAACTCTGTGTTTCTGTGGAGTGGAGCTTTGATGACTCGTCGTTTATCCCGCTGACCCTGGGATCGCTGTGTCGAGCCTCGTTTAGGAGGTTTAGGGGTGAAAGAGAAGCGGCGGACATGTTGCCTGATGAACAACGTGACTCTGTGCTGAGACAAGCAGTTCTAATCCAATGTTCTTTCTTTTTCTGTTTTTTTACAAAGATTTGTTTCCAAAGCGTGAGCAGGACAAAGGCACAAATCCAATATCTGATTTTTTTAGATGTTGCTGAGACATAACTCAAATCACATGACTGAAAACGCTGCTCAGTACATAAACGGGTTTTTATTGGCCGATTCCCTTCGTCGCTTGTAAGCCATAACTGAAACAAGTCGAGCACACAACATCAAACACGTAGAGAGAGATGCAGAGCGTGACGTGACGTTAGCAGTCTAAGCCTGGGTCGCACCAACGAGGAGTCATTTAATCTAAGACTAGTCCAGAGCCTGATGAACCCAGGTAAATGACAGAAGTGCTCACTTGCACTGGAACAACGTTAAGCGTCCTTTACAGCTGCTTTTCTGCTCCTGTTGCTGGTTCATCAGGTGTTTGTGCTTTGATTCTGTCTCTGTAGTCAGTGAGAATGTTTGCTTTGCCAGACTTTCCATTGAGTAACAACAGCCTTTAATTTAACCCCCCCCCCCCCCCCCCCCTGTATTGGCTCAGTGTTGGTCCCCTGCGATCACGTCGATGAATGGGTGTTACAGGACGCTCTAACCCAACTACTACGCATCGATTTGAGATTGTCTCTTCCAGCAGGATTAAGGGAATCCAATAACAGCTAACGGCTATTCCAGGTAGAGTAAGTGAATCTGCTCCGGGGGCCCGGCCCCGCTCTGAACTTACAGAAAGTAAACTGTTGTGAGGAGACGGATCAGCTACGACCGACAAGGCTTCGGGCTCAAGTTTCCTAGAATTGAAGCGATGCAGAGACTCATGACTCATACATTTAATTTGCAGGCTGCTCAAGTGTGACACAAAGTGAGGAATTTGACTTTCTGTATTGTGAAAGAAAGGAGCCCAGAGGCTGCACAGATCCATTATTCAGGAGGTAAAAAAGCATGATAAATAATTTGCGTCAAGCAGAATAATTTTGTGTCTCCAAAGAGAGGCGGCAAACTGCGATTTTCGAGACCCGCTCACTTTCTTCACAAAGGAAACAGCACAGGAAGTGTGTGTGTGGGGGGGGCGAAAAGTACCGACAACAGCAGCAACAAATTACAATGTTCCCGAGCTTCAGGAATCCAGGAAGCCGTGCAGACTTTCCTTCAGAGCGCCCTGTAATTGACGAGTCCTCGCTGCTTGTAGCACAGCTGTGAGCAGACGCTGAGGACTTATCTGCAAAGCCGTGGGAAAGCCCATTAAACCTACCCAGAATGCAACCTGCCTTGTCTTCAAACTCCTCATGTCTCGTACGTCACGCTGAAGTCAAAGAAGTGAGAAAGGCAGAAAAAAAAATAACCAAATATCTTCTGTTCAGTTTCAGGCTTTTATGATAAATAATAGTTCATTTAAATTATGAATTATTATGATTATTATTATGATGATTATGATATGAACATAATATAATGACATGTAAATATATTGTTATTATTATTATTATTATTAGGATATTGCTGTTGAAGCGTATATATATTTATTAACACTGGACTACATCTTTTGTCTTTCACATCTCATAGACTCTCAGCCGTATACTGTTGCCTCTTATACAAACACACACACACACACACACACACACACACACACACACACACACACACACACACACACACACACACACACACACTCTACGTAACCCAATCTAATTATATCTATAGTCCCGGATTCTTTTCATTGAATTACCTACAGTACGTCATCGTAACTGCTCTATGTTATTGTCTTTACGTCGATTTTCCATGTTTATGTCACTTTATGTTTTTTTGTCACAATGCTTCACTCTTCCACCAAGTTGAATGAAAGTCGTGCCGGTAGTTTTTCTATAATCTTGCTGACAAACAAACATAAACAAGAAACCAGAACCAGAAAGCAGAACCTCCTTGGTGGTAGTAAGGTAGCATCACCAAAAACAAACAAGACTAAACTACTCAAAAAAATGAAAATGAAAAGATAAAATACACAAATTCTATTCATGAAAATCTAGAGAAACAACCTCCTTCTTTCCTGGAGACATTCAAGATCTCATGCTATCAGAACCACTCTCACCGATGCACTCCACAGTCTGTGAAGTACATTCAACCTGAACGTAAGCAGCAGCTTGATCTCATTTCAGCTCAGAGCCGACGAGAAGTGAGCCGAACAAAACGCCAGCGTTGGCTTCGGCTCCACGAAGAGACAGCAGGTAGAACAAATACCCTCCTGTCTGCCGATAACACCGACTGCAGGATGGTCGCTGGGTACAAAGACTGAGGAGGGAGGAGAGACGATGGGCGAGCGGCTAAATGGATAGAATTTCACAGCACACGGTTAGACGGTACGAGGGAGGTAAAGAAAACCGATCAGTCTTTTCATCTCCCTTCTCCTCTTCCTTGTCGTCCCACTTCATTAAAAAACACAAAAAAACCATCCCCTGGCTGTCTGGCAAGGAGGTGGTGTGTGTGTGTGTGTGTGTGTGTGTGTGTGTGTGTTGGTAGGCGGGTGATAATTATTCTCACTTGACAGACTATCCCCTCAAACCTAAAACCAACCTTAAAAATGAGCCTGTTACACGCACAATTTCACACTCACAAACAACCTAATCAGGTGTCTCCACACACACAAACACACACGCACGCACGCACACACACACATACACACACACACACACACACACACTACTCTGCATACCTTCCAAACACCAAATCAAGAATAAACTTTGAGTTTTGTGCCAAAATGTCCAAGAGAGGAAACTCTTAGAGCTACAGCATGTTGCTGTAACAGCTGCACTAAATCTACAGTCTACTAGGGCTGCACAATATATATATATACGTATATATATATATATATATACGTATATATATATATATATATACGTATATATATATATATACGTATATATATATATATGTTCCTCACATCCTGCAGTAAACTACTAATTACTCATTTCAGCAATAAAAGATACTTTTCCCTTTTTAAGTTTTCTCTTAACTTCTGATCGATTCTGTTTACTCTGTGAGCGAAATTTAAAATAAATGTAAAAAGCCAGTATTAAACCGGAAATTCACTTAACATTTGGCTGCAACTAATGTTTATTTTCATCACTGATTACTCCATTGATTTTGTTTTTTATTAAGGAACTAATTGTTCGATCTATAAAATGTCCAAAACTTCAGACAAATGCTCTTTGCAAGTTTCCAGAACTTAAAAAAAATCGTCACAAGAGAGAAGCTCAAACAATCAAATGTTAAAAAGGATAATCAATTCATAAAAACGCTGTTCACTCATCGACTGATTGATTAATCACTCGTTATTTCAGCCCGCGTGCACCGAGATAAGCTGCTTGCTTGTTGTTCGCCGGCTTTCATTGAGCCTGAACAAACAACATCAGTGTCACCCGATCGGCTTTTAAACCCACAGTGACTCGTGATGGACTTGCTGATTAGCTCGTTAACTAGTTAACAGCTCTCAGCAGGAGGCAGAGACAGCGCCGGCTCACCCTCACAGCTGCTGATCCTCTACAATGAAGGAGGAAATGAAACCTCCTGCACTCACCTCTGCATGTATGCATGTAGTCCGGGAAGCTGCGTGCAGGACACCCGGACGTGCAGACACCGTGCTGCAGGTGAGCGGACTGCAGCAGGAGGGCCTCCGCTGGTTTCGGACATTGGACGCAGTCCGAGGCCAGCGGTCCCACGCAGGAGCGACAGGAGGGGTGACAATCTGAAAGCAGGGGACGTGAAAGGGTCATGTATTTACTTGTACGATCTTAAAGTAAGCTTTGGTTTAAGCTCTTACTGTGGCAGGTGTCGTCCTGGGAGTAGAGCCCCTCCCCACAGGCCTCCACACACTGGCCCTGGTGGAGCAGGAGCCCACCTGGACACGAGGTACACTGGGATACCGAGGAGCCCCAACAGGAGGCGCAGGAGCTGTGGCAGGCTGAAGAGAGTCGGTTTGAAGGCGGTTAACACGTTCTCTTCTTCATGGTTACACATTTAAAGGTCTTTTTGTGCTGGAGAGCGGACCTACCTCTGCATCTGCTGTGGCTGTCCAGGTAATGCTGAGCTGGACACTGGGAAATACACTTCCCATGATGCAAGGCAGTCCCCGGCAGACAGCTCATGCACATGGGGTTGTCAGGGAAACAGGAGGCACAGGACGAATCACAGGCTGTGAAACCGAAGCGTGTGAATGTTAATGGACCAGATAACACCGTAAGTAGGACCTACGCTTCTCCAGTCAATCGATACCTGCAATCAGGCCTGTTTGTGCCCACATCTAAAAAAAACACAACAACAATCAACTCAAGCGTTCTTAAAGCACGACGTGTGATGTCGTTAAAAAGCTGCTTTTTTTTGGTTCCAGCTGGAAACCAACTTTTTGGTACAGAACCAATTTATTTTTAACAGTTTAACAGTTCAACGTTCGGTGCGACCGGAGGTTTTTTGAAACTGAAAAAGGTTTTTTATTGAGAACCACCGAGGAAGTCAGTCCAACTTTATGTTTTAATTGTTAAAGTATTGCTATCGTTATAGATTCAAAAGTGATAAAAAGTTGAGTTAAAAAACAGTCAGAATGTGTCCAGAAAACAAAGTGAACTTATTTAGGGAGCATGAAGTGTGTGTGTGTGTGTGTGTGTGTGTGTGTAGACTTCCACATTGACATGACCTGTTGTCACGCACACATGCTCAGACAGATCTTTGCCTCCATCTAAACGGAGGCTGAAATCAGTGAGAGGTATTCCTACGGCATGCCGGAGGGGACATAAACAAGCAAAGCTGTCAAATCTAACCCAGGAAGCCCGCGGAGGAAAACGGAGAAGTTAAAAACCCTTCAGCTCTCTCTCCGGGTGTTGACATTTAAAACCAGACCTCAAAGCAACACACTGGCAAGTTCTAATGGATGTGACCTTTTTCCCAGAAAGTTTCCCAGGTTTCTGACATTTCCTAAAGAAGAGCAGGCTCCTCGCTGAGTGCTTCAAGTCTTCCTCGTGAGCCGGAGGAGTTGAGGAGGCTCCCTCATCGACCCCTCCGGGTGGCTCTAACCAAAAAGAAGGAGCTCAGCTCACCGTCTCCCCGAAGGAGGGAGCCTCGTCTGGCCTCGTCTTCATCTTACCACTCAGAAATAGAAACCATCCATATTCATGCAGGATCTCCTTATTCACAGAGCTTCTGGATCCTCATTAGTGCGAGAGAGAACTGCTAATTAGCCTACTGTATCTTTCTTATTGTTTGTTTTCTAACTCTGACTACTGCTGACTTCATCGCTTTAGCACCGTGTGGAGTCGGCGCTGGCAAGAAGCTCCACAGGGAGGCTAAAAAAAAACAACACGAGCCCAAACAAGCCTTCACCTCCAGTTGACCGCCAACACTCAACCGCTCATCGTCTCAGGTTGTGTTTTCTCTTCTCAGCCTTGGCACATTCTGTGACACTTCATTTCTCTGTTTCAATATCAACTTTCCCTCGTCATGAAGTGAGGCTGCAGAGGGAACACGCTGCAGACGGATCACCTTTAATATCACACGTTCTGCAGCCCTATTGACGATGAATGAATTGTGCTTTATTCTTTTTAGCCTATTTCTCAGAAATCAGACCCGACATGTTTATTTTCAGACATTTTAAGGATTTAGAATGAAACTCCACTCTTCCTATTTCTAAGGATAATTAAAGGCAAACATGCCGACTAAAGGCCGTCACATTGAAATACTTTCTGTGCAGCAGAATTATATGTAACAGCAGATTTACCTGAGAGCCTTCTGCAATTTGAAGATGCTCCGTTGAAAAGCCTTTACTTTGTATTACAGATGAACCCGACTGTCCCGACTGTCCCATTAGTGCAGGAAATAGACCAGAATGCAGTGCGGGATGTGCTCTCTGTGAGGCTGAATGTGATATGTTTATGGGTCTGTTTTGAGGGGATTCTGGGAAACACAGAAAACTAGTAATTGAAGTAGATAATTCAGGTTAAAGACGATATTTATCTTTAAAATAAAGATTGTTTAGATTCACATGAGTGTGTGTTGGGTTAAAGGGCCGGTGGGAGTATTCCTCTTATTCCTAAAATCCAAATACTGATAAAAAGATAACCTGCTACACATCAATGACACACCTTCTGTTTTATTTAACAGTGTGTAAACGGGTCAACTTTACCGTAGCAGACGCCTTCTTCACTGTAGAAGCCGGCGCCACAGTCGGGAACACATTCCCCGTCTTTGAGCAAGGCAGCCGGGTCCGAGCACGACACGCACTCCTGCTGGGTCGGCCCGCGGCACTCTGAGCAGGACCCGTCACAGCCTGGTGGGAAGAACAGGGAAATGATGTCTGTCTTTAGAATTTGTCTGTTTTTGTTCAATAAACATAGGAAGAGGAAATACAAAGAATACGGACAAAGAAACCTAAAGAAATAGGAGAAATATGTAGAACATGAGAGTTTAGAGCAGTGTTGGGTTCAGAGATGTTGATCGGGGGGGATGTGCACAAGTGTGTAAGAGAATTCATGTAATGCACGGCGACAGATGATGATGAGACACACTGTACCTGAGAGGAAACTGTTGTTGTGGTATTTACTGTGTATCGTCAGTGTGAAATAGTCCGAAGGCGAGACCCCCCAGGCAAAAATATTGCTTTATATGCATTGGGCTATTTTGGGCTATTTTGCTTCCATAACACGTCTTCTTTCAGACTAGTGGAGAGAAAACATCCAAAACACACATTCAGGTTTTTATTTTACTACTTTGTCTGTTTGCGTCTGTAGATTTCTGCTAAAATCACCAACAGTTACCGTTAGATAATGCCTCATTTGCATATTTAAACATAACTTGTAATAGAATAAATCCTCCTCTTAATGTGAGTAATGAAGTGGTGAAGTTTCATGGTGATATCTATGAGTTCATGTGTTCACCTGTAGAGTCTCTAAATGTCTGTAATGTAACTAAACGTCTCTTTAAAGGACGTTTCCTCTCAATGAGTTTGTTCTCAGACTCTGATGATAAATCTCCACTTCAGCAGCTCTTACATTCACCAAACTTCACTCTTTCATTCCTCATGACTCATTTATACAACATTTAGTACTAAAAACATGCTGTTTTCTGATGTCTGTTGACAGTATTGTCAGATGTATGGAGTGATACAAAGACTCTAAACTTTCACTCTCATATATCAACAAAATGAAACAATACTTCTGAGAATGGCTTTATTAAATGTTCTCATTTCTGTTCTGAAAATATATAAAAATGAGCACATATTTAATAAGATAGTGCCTCATTCGCCAACCTTTGAGGAAGCCGGTCGTTTCCTTACAGGGTGCTGTGTGTGTGTGTGTGTGTGTGTGTGTGTGTGTGTGTGTGTGTGTGTGTGTGTGTGTGTGTCTGGGTAGAATAAGACCAGGTCTGGGTAGAATAAGACCACAATCTCTCTCTGTTAGTGTGAACAAATAGAAGCTCCACAAAAACCCATTTCAACACAAACTGGTGTAACAACAGCTGACTTCCTGGCGGCCGTCAGTCTGACAGCAGATGCCACAGAAACAGAGACAGAAAGCACAGGAGTGCAGTGACTACGCTGGCTCTGATACAGCCGGCTCTCTGGCACCGACGACGCTGTTTACTTCACAACTTCACCACACATTCACAAGCTGCTGCTGCTGCTGCTGCTGCCGTCCTGTTCCACGAATGAAACGCACATTAAGGAACAACAAAAATGCTCCTCATGGATCACCTCCACACAGAGTTCATGTGCGTTAGAATATCTATATCAGATGTTGTTTTCACATGTTGCTGTTGTTCCCATTATGATCTAAATAAAGTGTAAAGGTCCCTCAGAGGTTCTTCTAACATCTGAACAATGTGTTCCTTTCTGGAGGAACCCTGGGATGTCGGAGGTTTGTGGAAGCACCTCATAAATCCATCAATCCTTCCTAAAAATGTTCTTCAAAGACACTTTATTTAACATTAGTCATCAGCACTGGTGGTAGTTTCACTTCTTATACACTTTGTATTTTTATTTAATTAATTTACCTTACTCTTATTGCTATTATGCAATGGTGTCAGTATTATTTATTTTACGCTTAATAATTGTTATTTTACTGTCTTGGTCTTGGTCTTGGTCTTGTCTCGGTCATGTCTCGGTCTTGTCTCGGTCTTGGTCTTGTCTTGGTCTTGTCTCGGTCTTGGTCTTGTCTTGGTCTTGTCTTGGTCTTGGTCTTGTCTTGGTCTTGTCTTGGTCTTGGTCTTGTCTTGGTCTTGTCTTGGTCTTGTCTTGGTCTTGGTCTTGTCTTGGTCTTGTCTCGGTCTTGTCTTGGTCTTGTCTCGGTCTTGGTCTTGTCTTGGTCTTGTCTTGGTCTTGTCTTATCTTCAGGGGTTGTTTGCATGGATCCAAAAACCAGTTAGGTGACTTGTGGCCTTTTTATGAAATCTAAATTGTTGTGTTGAAGCTTCCTCGGTGTTAGACACTTCTGGCTGTGCTGTCAAATGTCCTTCCTGTTCATGTAAGGGTTGTTAGAGGAAGCTGCTGAGTAATGCTTCTGGTTGTGGATCAAAATTATTCCCTGTTACCTTTTCAGAGCACTTAAAACCCCCCAAAAAATCAATCCCGGCCTTGAAGCTTATCATTTGTATAAGCTGTACATTTGATTTGATTTCATTGCTGATACCTGACCTCCTCACAATTGTATGTATTAGTATCAGATGTAAAGTGGTTACATCCAGTATGGACCACTTAGTACCCACTTCAGTTCCTCTTTCTTAATCTGCAGGTACATTTGAATGAGCACAAGCTTCAAAATAAAAAGAAATAAAGAGATCTTTGGGAAACAGAAGGCAGACGTTTGATTGGCAATGAGTTGGTGTTTGTTTGTAAAGTCAGAACAATATCTGCAAAGAGTATATTATAATATCACAGCTTTTTATGAACCCCAGTGAGCACGACATCGCAAATAGCTGTGAGCTTCAAGGGCTTCTTCAAAACACAATCTTAGGAGAGCCCATGAAGGTTCCTTGAGGAGCTCCAGAGGGTTTGTGAACCCTGGCAGTTCTTCCACAAATGTGCAGTAAACTGAATTGTTCTCAAGCTCTACAAAGCCTTGTAATAACCCTTCACATTCTTATTGGTTTTCTTTGGATCTCTGCAAGTATTTCGTTTGGAGAGTGTCGAATATTCCGCATGCTCCTCAAGTCAAAGGTATAAAAATAAAGGTAGAGGAAGGGAAGTGAGGGCGATTCATTAGAAAGTGGTTTCATTAGGGTGTAAAGCGCAGCAGGACGAGGGGATATTCCCCGGAGGAGAGTGTAATTAATTTAATCAGCACCATTCAAGAAATGCTGATTAAAATCTCACTCAATTAAAGGAAGACGCCAGAAGTTAACCAAAAGGTGTTATCGCCAGAAGTTGTTGGCGAGCAGCGCGATGGTAAATCTCCTGATTCCCTGCTGCTCCTCAGGTAACACCGTCCATATCTCCGCTCCCCCTCTCTGCATGCATCTCTTTATCCTCTAACCAGGGGAAAACATCATACAAACACGTATTCCTCTCACCACCACAAACGCTTTACTTCCAACTGAGTTTTGTCCTTTTTGACATATTTCATTTCAGTTTTATTTCCCTTGATGCTTTGCATTCGGAGCTTTTTGGCATCGCTGAATTTCTGCCGTGCACCTGAGTCTCTGTTGTTGTTATTTATCTTTCGATTTAGCAGGAAAACTTTGATACAATTTGTTATTAAATTAGACCATATGATGAGAAAAAATATTAGATTTTTAGGGTGAAATTTACCACTTTGAGACTATTTAGAGAAGAAAAAACCAGCTTTGTCTTTTCACAAACCTCGAGGAGAGACTTTCACAGACTTGAACATCTTCAACAGCCTGAAATCGGATCCAATCGGTAAGATATTTGGGCGGTAAGATCTTTGAAAGTGACCAAAAAGAGTGGCCGACTTGAAATGCTTACAAAACATGAAAGCTTGTGTTCTGTGGAAAGCAGGTCATTTAGATACTTGGCTCTGATTGGAGAGTTACTGCCACGTCCATCGTTTTCACGTCCAGGCAGCTCATTAAAGTCTCATCCTGTTGAACGAGGGAAGCTGATGACTGCGACGGTCTGCCACCGGTCCACACACATCGACTCAAACGGTCGATGTGCGACTGTCATTCACTGTGGGAAGGATTCTCAAAATAGCATCATGGCGCTGGAGGAACCTGGAGGAACCAAGGAAATGTTCAACTTTATGCTAATTTACTGTGACGCGCAGGAGCGACGACACAGAGACAACTGCCTGTTCTGATTCCCTCAGTAACATCAGGCCTCTATCACAATCAGCCTGATTGAAGACTTTGTGTATTTAAATGTAAGATATGCGCTAAAGACGTATTATCAAATAACAAATTAAGAGAATTGTGCCGCTTAAGAAGAGATACGCGCTCTCTCACCTTCTCAGTGTGACAGTTTAATTGAAGTTTTGTTTATCTCATCCACACAGATGTGTTTGTGTTTCTCTTTCTTATTGTTCTCTCTCTCCATCTAGTCTCGCTGCATTTCCCCCCCTGCTATGCACACGGCTTCAGCAAAGGGCCACACATGGGGTGACTAAAAGAGCGCCTGGAAAGAAATGGAGATTTGTATTATAAAATGCATTGCAACCCCAAGTGTGTGCAGCCTGTGGTGCATCGTGCGCATATGTTGTTGTCTGTGTTGTGTGTCATTATTTAGAATGTGTGCAAACTTAAACTGCCTCTACGGAATGAGTCCCGCTGTACATTTACAACGAATCAAACTGTGCCTTTTCTTTGTTGCGCTCTCATTCTCTCTCAACTTCCCTTTTTGCTTTTCTTTCCTCTTCACATTCAGGGTGAATAATTACCACCAATCACCAGCCACAGTGACTTTTTCACAGTGATTTTACTGTGGGTGGATAAATGGCTCTTTTCTATCAGCATGGGATTTAAATCTCTGACAGTAGGTGAAGAACTACGCTGGTGCTTTTGCATGTTTCAGCCTATCGACTACAAATCATGAACATCACTGTCACTGTTACGTTTTAAAGTCTACAATCACTTTTTAGATTGATTTTCTTCCAAACAGCTTCGTGTTTCAAATCAACTTTAAGAGACTTATCAATAAATCTATCAAAGCGAATATATATTTCTTTATTTATGATCACATTCAGCATGCGAGTTCTAAAAATGTTTTCCTTCTTGGTACGTCAAGTACGGTGTGAACTCCAACTTTGAAAATGAGAAAGTCAGCTGCTGAAAACTATTTCACACATCACTCTCGAGTGTCGACATTTTCCAAAAGAACTCAAAACCATCACCATTTATTTAACCTCTGCAACTGTAGTGTGAGGCGACAACAACCGACGTGAAGCAGCGACGTGAAGCAGCGACGTGAAGCAGCGACGTGAAGCAGCGACGTGAAGCAGCAACGACGCGACGCGACGACGCGACGCAACGACGCGACGCAACGACGCGATGAAAACGGTCAATGAAAACTGTTTTGGAAAAGGTTTCAATTCTCTGCAAGTGAATCTTCATACTGCTCAGACATGCATGCAAACTAGGGGCTGCCTGGGAGGGAAGGGTGTCATCTAAACTGGTGTATGAAGCTCTGAAACATAGATGGCAGTAAAGTAGACATGATTTGGAGAGCCAAATATGGACTTAAATTAACGACAAACAGCAGAGTAAAGTTTCCTGTTCAGTTCTGTGTGAGAAGGGTTAAAGTTAGAAACCCTCCACTGTGACAGCTGGAATGACAGCTGGAATACATTCCTGGCCCACTTTTCAATCTTCGTACTCCTCAGCACCTTCCTCTTTCATTGCCATCATTTCCCTGTCCATCCTCTCTCTCTCTCTCTCTCTCTCTCTCTCTCTCTCTCTCAGCTTCTGAAGTTGTGCATCTCTCTCTCTCTCTCTCTCTCTCTCTCTCTCTCTCTCTCTCTCTCCTCAGTCTCTGGCCTTTCTGGATTTCTTGTCATCTCACTTTCTCTCTGTGTGAGTGTCTCTGTTTCTCTCAAGCTTTTTTTTTTTTCATCTGTTCAATTTTAATGCGTCTCTTTCTAGCTGACCTCATCTGCTTCTTCTTCTTCTTCTTCTTCTTCTTCTTCTTCTCCTTCTCCTCCATGATTAGGGATACCCCTCGAAACCCGGTCCTAAACGGGAACAGGTTCCAAATGAGAGTATCGATAAGGTCCCGAGTTACCGGTTCTGCTATCGGTACTTTCTTAGTTCTGGAGTGAGACGTCCTCTCTCTGTCTCTTTGTCTCTCTGTCTCTCTGTCTCTCTGTCTCTTTGTCTCTTTGTCTCCTCTCAGTACAGCGAGCGAGATGCTGGACATTTCTAAACTTTTCTTATTGCAGATGAAGCAAAAAAAGACACAGCGTGCATCTTTCTGTACATTTATGAGTGGATCACTCCACACACACACACACACACACACACACACACACACACACACACACACACATATATATATATATGCACACACACTCCTCCAAAAATGGTTGTGTCCAACAAGGGGATTACACGTCCTTTACCTTGCCCCCTTCGCAGGAAAGCAATTTATTTTTCTGTGCAGCTCGAAGCGCAAAGTTATCAGCGAATGTAATCCCAGCAGGCCGGTCGCCAGAAGCCTCCACTAAAGCCTACTCTGCATAAACCAGGGAGGTGGAGATGAATGCACAGCCACACGGTGCAGCGGATAATCCCCCCCCTCTGTCTGTCCTTCTGGGACAGGGGGGGCACGCGATTACCCCCCCGAACTCTGAGTGATAAAATGAGATGAGATGAGAGATCCGGCAATTAAACGGAGCATGAAGACAGCAGCTTTGAGAGGAGAGGAAATAAATATTTCTTCGGTAAAATCCCCGTTTATAGGAATGGAATCAGGTTTGGATGTGAATGTTTTTTAGTTTTTCTTCTGATACCTGGTCACTGACAGCAACACGCCTAAATCTCCAACATGGCCGTGACAACAATACGGCTAATATTACACCACAAAGAGAAAGTAGCACACTGTTGCTTTGACTTGTGAACAGATCAGACTTTGATTCAAACGTTCCCTCTTGTTGGTGAAGCTGAATAAGAAAGCTATGTCAGTGAGTCGGCCCACTCTCAAAGGACACGGTTATACGACTATCATAAGCTCTTTTGAACTTGTGCAGTTCTCATGGCTCCTGACTGCCGCATTCACAGCCAAACAAAAATGCAAAATTCAGGTAAAAAGTGGGTGACACAATCAAGTTGGCATTGATTCAATCTGTCACTGCTGTCTAGAGATTTCACAAAGCAAAGACTCTCAGCGCTGTGAAGCCCACAAAAGGCAGCTAGCGAGGCCAAAAGCTTTTGTGGTTCAGAGAACCAATGGAGACCGGCTCTCCTCAGAAAGCTCTTTCTTCTTCTCAGGCCACGTGTGAATGAGAGGTCACGAGACAACGGCGGAGTCATCGCGGATAAAAGAGTTGCATCAGAGCCAACAGCAGCGCGTGTTCAACGGAGTAAAACGTGGTCCTCGAAAGAAGGTTGTCTTCATGTAATGTCACAGAGAGTAAGAGACTTTATGGACACATACTCAGCTTAATGCGGGTTAGCATTCATGCTACTAAGTTAGCAAAGAGAGGAGTTAGTAGGTATATATATATATATACATATGTATATATGTATATATATATACAAGATTTTGCAAAGTAATTGTATGGTAAATCTGTTTTCAGCAGATACATTCATATTGTGTCGTAGCAGCAGTCAGATTGGAAGACATTGGTTCTAAATCTTGACATTGTCACATTGTCCTTGGTTGCTGAAGCTTTAAACCAAACAACCAATCATTGTTTATGATTGACAACAAATGAATGTCATCAGGCTTCTCTCACTTCATCTGGAGCCGTGTGAATCTGTTTCGGGGCCTTAAGTAACAAAGAACCTGTCATCTGTTTGGCACACTGGAGACCTTGGTCCACATCAAATCCATCGCTTTCTTTTCACAATAAAATAAATCTCTTCCATCACCATGAACTTTGTCTGTCTTTAATTTACATGTTGTTATGCCTAAACTCCAGCGGAGCTTAACTAAAGAGGTGGCAGATCAGAAAACGTTCATGCGTTATATGAATATATCAATCTCTGCATATCCAGATTGATGTTTGTCTGTGAGGAGTGGAAGTTTAATATGTGCATCTGTGGAGGTTCTTCTACTGTCACTGCGAACCGCTCCCTTTAAAATGTCTTCTTTACTGCATGTTGGAGTTCAGGACGAGGTGATGAAGACTTTTAGAGGGAGCCGATAACAGCGTTTCAAGTCCTTCGAGAGACAGAAATCACAGTTATAGTTTATAAGACTCAGCACCTGAACAATATTCATATTTCCAACAGCCTTCGTTTTCAAAGTGAAGAGACTTGTAACAATTGGGATGTTTTCTACACTGAAGTTTGACTGAAACATCCAGTCAGGAGCTGCACAGCTCATGCAACAAGACAAAAACACAGAAGTGGACGACAGAAACAAAAAGAAAAGAATAATATCTCCAGGACAACGGCCTCCCATAATTATTAACAAGCTGACTTTGAATGCACGCACAAGCAGACGCAGTAAAGCCTTCAGTCATGAGCCAGAGGCTTTAAACAAAGAGCACACAGAGGCCTCCGGGGACGCACTAGGCTCTGGGTGGTCCTGGTCTTCTGCCAACAACACTATAATCCTCCGTAGTCGTCTCCTGCACCTTGCAAACACCTAGCTCCCTAATGACTGCTCTGTCTCCTCCACCACATTCCTGCAGTCTTCCCCCCCCCATAAACACACATTGGAAGAAGAGTTCGCTCCACCCTAACCACCTCCTGATTACCAGTCCCACAGATTGTGACTCACACTTTCCACTGCTGCTCAGAAAGTATTTCTGCAGTGTTACACCTGAGGAGGTGAAGGGATGAATGCACCACGGCTGTGGACTGCTGTGCAACATTTGAGAGTGAAATATATAAATGCAGGGAAGATGTTTTAATGCATGAGAGGGGAATTCTACAATGGATGCCTCCAGCGTGTATGGCAGCATACATGCATGGAGTGGGTTTGTATAGGTAGCAGTGTGTACGGTGCAGAGAGCTGGGCGGATGGAGGCGAGCTGGCTGCTGCTGTGTCCTATCTGAGGCCGGCCGAGGAGCTTGTGCACCGGGAGGCTGTGGGATTCCAATCCTCCTGACGATATTCATTAAGGTGTGAAATTGAGCTGCACAACCGGACTGTAATCACATTGTCTCTCTCTCTCTCTCTCTCTTTCTACCCATCACCCCCCCCCTGGGAGTCACAGCAGGTCTCCCCCACTCGCTGCAGGCAGATCTGCTCAGATTGCATTAGCATTCCCACATGGGTTTAGCTCAGTGAGCCTCTGGGTTTTATTTACTGGCCCGGACTTTGGAGCGCTAGGGGCATTCTGCTTTAGCACGGTGTGCATTGGGATGGAGCCTCCCTTCTTGTTTTTAATGCAGCGTGAAGACTCCAGAGACTCTTGGTAGGTTATAGAACAACAATGTGTCTTTGTCAGCTGTAGCATTTAAATGATGTCTCTGCCTTCATGGGCTTCTTCTGTGGTTTGGAGTTTAAAATCTTACACAACAAGAAATGTGTGTTTAGAAGTTTTAATTTCATCCCACTAGTGAAGCGCCCATTCAAAACCTGCCAAGTCGTAATGGGTTAATAGCTTGGCCTCCGGTGTTTCTGCTTGCAGCTCGTCCAAACAACTTCACACCGGACGCTGCCTGTCTTTGGGTTCTCTGCGACAGTCGATCGGATGAACAGGTTGTCGAGAGAATCAAAAGGACAGACGTTCATACGGAGACTCCTTCCATTTCAGTTAGATGTAGAGTATCAAAGTGGACGGGCTGGTCTCAAGGAGAGGACGGGTCACCCAGGAGACGTAACGTAACTTCCGTACTTAAGTAACACCACTTCTGTAGTTATTTTAGCCCAAACTAAAGCACAGCTAATATGTATTTGCACTTTTGACACTGTAAACCACATGTTTATTCTGTCTATGACTGGTTTAGATTTCATAATGTATATATATGTCATTCATGTTTTTAATCCATTTCTCCTTTCTCAGATATGAAGTCGCTCTCTTCATCTGAGAGTACAGAGTTCTATCACGAGGCCACGGTTGACTGGGAGCTCGCTTCATGCAGGTGACTGACCGACCGGTAGGAGTTGCCTGCGCATTGACAACAGTGCGATCCCTCAACAGCTTCCCACTGGGACACGCAGCCGGTCGTCGTCTCCAGAGCAGAGTGGGAGGTGTTGCTTCTAGAGATGGAACGATATTGGATTCTATCACGGATCGCAATAATGAACCATCACAAAAAGTAGATTGAGGTGAATTCTCACACCTTCACTGAAAGGGATGTTCACCGTGATGCAATAAAACTAAAAGTTGTTTTTTAACAAGTCATTTCTTTATGTTTTAATGACGTGTTAAGAGTTTAAAAGAATGCTGACATTAGATGTTCGTATTGTCCCGGGTCAGAACCAGGTCTGTGAGGTGGTGGGCCGACGTTTTGCTGATGTGGCACTTTAACGTACGTCAAGTCAAACAGATAAGAGGTGGATTTAACAATAAAGCCTTGTTGTTTTTAATGATTTCCTTGCAGAGTCGTTTTTCTGATTTTGTCCTGTGTGTGTGTGTGTGAGTGACTGACAGGAGGCAGCTTAATGCTGCAGTAATGACATCAAAACACACTCAGCTTCAGTCGAGTGAAATAACAACAGAAACCTTAAGACAAATTAAGACTCTGGGATCTACAAGTGTTTCATTTTCTATTCCAAAAACAATTTTCAAGTGCTAATTGGTTTTCATAACGTTTGGTTGAGCGTTTGTTTTAATTCATTGACCAAAACTGCCTTTTATCATTTGTGCTAAACGGCGACGCTGAGTCTTCCACTGAGGCAGCACAGCTCGTTCATGTGTTTGTTTCTAGTCGTCTTCACTGTGTGATGTTCTGTACATCAGAAGCAGCCACTGCTAAACTACTGACCGTTCAGAACGCTGCTGCCAGGGGTTCAACTACAACTCACATGAGAGATCATACAGCTCTCTGTAAGGCACTAAATGGCCTTTTATATTTTATATTTTATATTTTTTATCTCACAGACTCCACAGCTTGATTTATTACCTCAGTAAACATTGTAAACATGAGTTTATGGTCTCAATCTCTAGTTTCAAGTCTTCTTCAATACAGCATGATGTTCATTTAGTACATTATGGTCCATTTAGAGTCAAACAGACCATAAAGCAGGGGATGCTTTAGGGCGGGGCTACACGGTGATTGACAGGTCTATACGGCATCTCTACGTCCCTTCTCCTCAGTCACTTCCCTTCACTGGTTGCAAAAAACCAAGATGGCGTCGGCCAAATGCTGAACTCGTGGCTTCAAAACCGCAGTCCACAAACCAATAGGTCACGTGCACCACGTGCACTTCTTATATACAGTCGATGGGAACACCCTGCCCTTACACATTTGACTTGCTGCCTCAGTGGACATGATTTTTTATGATGTTTTCTTATTTTTAGATCATAGAAAAACAGCTTTTCTCCCTTCCTCCTTGTGTATAAATGTGTTTTTCAACCTGTGTTTTTAACAAATATTGGAAGAAATGTAAAAAATAAAGACTTATTCTTTACACAGATCTGAAGCAACCTCTATATCCGCTTTAAAAGACAGCAAAACTCTTCCAAACAATTCTGAATTCAGCAAGTATTAAAGAAAAAGGACTTCCTGGCGAAGCCACAATACTAGTGACGCACAAATACTGTGACTCCCAGAGAGAGAGAGAGCTCTGCTTCATTGCTTGGTAAAATATTCAGTCTGAACATCCTCTCAAAGTTATCCTGAACGGATCCACCAGAAAAACAAGTCACACAGAGTTTATCTGAACACTGTGACGCTGGCTCGCTGAACTGTGCACTCGCTGCCCCGCTGCAAACAGCTTGATGTGTGATTTGTTTACTTTCTTTGCACCTTTTTTTTTGGGGGGCAAAGTATGGGATTATTTAACAGAAGTAGAGCAAACAAGAATATATGGAGACAGAAGGCGTAGAGATATAAAGAGACAGGACAGCAGATGAAGTATGAGAGGAGGTAGAACAAACGTATCCATCTGGCTTCATGCACATCAGTTTGCTCTCTATTTATAGCATACGAGGCATACACAGCATGATCAGATATGGATTTATATATTAAAATAATGTAGATTATTTGGAATTATTGGCGATCATTTTTCTTCCATTTTTTAAAAAGAAATATGACATGAATCCATGTATATAGGTGGAAAGAAGTCATACTTGTATAATATCTAAAACATTTTATAAATATATGAAAAGTGATGAAAAGTATTATCTGCAATCTGTGACTATTAATGATATTATCAAACATATGTTTGTATGTGCAAGTGCCTGAATAGATCATATTAAGATGTATTAGTCTCCAGATTAAGATGCAACAAATTAAAATCTGAATAAATAAATGTATTTATTTATCTATTTGTTTTATTTTGTCTGTTATTTGAATCTCCCCCTCCTCGATGTTTTGCATTGGTTATTGTTGGTGTTCCTGGTTTTGATGTCTTTCTATGGATGTGCGTGTGTGAGGATTTGTAAGTTCTGTAAAATGACAATAAACAAACACAGCATCCAGAGTGCACGTCGGGCCACCCGACAGGGTTCGGTACTCACTGCGACAGTGCGCGTCGTCGTGCTGGTAGGAACCAGGAGGACAGGAGGCCAGGCACTCGCCGCTACCGGCGCTCAGCAGGGGCAGCCGGGAGCCGCAGGACCGGCAGTCCCACCCGCTGGAGCAGGAGGCACAGGATGACTGGCAGGCTGTGGAGGGAGGAGGAGAGGGAGAGAGAGTACCGCTGTCTGTCACTTCAAAAAAAAAAAATATGTAATTCATTTCCCTCTTCCTATCTGAGCTGCTTTCATGGTTCCAGGACTGTCTGTCACAGCTCAGTCCCGCTCGTAGAGGAAGCACAGAACCTGGAGGAGCGGTTTAAAGGTGAATCCGGTAAAGGAACATTTGAAGTCTCTAGTTGATCCGGACGGGATGTTCTGAGACGCTGGAGGAAACCTGAGGTATATTTCAACCCAGATGGTGAACACATTTAAAGAAAATATCCTCAAAAAGTGGTTGAGTAAAATGCGAATCAACTTTTTGCTATGCAAATTTTCTCAAAAGAAAATGTCTTTCCTGGAGCAATGAAGATTCATCTTCTCTGTACCTATGAAACTCAACGTATTCTCATACAACGGTTCATATGATGTCTTACGGAAATGTTACGCCCTGTTTTTTGTGCGTTTTCCTACGACAGTCTAGCGACACGTGACAATTTCCGCTCGTTACATGAATACATTCTACTTAGGCAACAACACTACTTAGTTAGGTTTAGGCAACAAATCCTAATATTCTGATTAAACTCACCCTCCTGTAAATCCACTCTAAGAGGTCTTTCACTTTGGCAGCTAGACACTGTTTGGTGAAATGTAATCTACACACAGACATCTCCATAAATATAATAATGAAACCGCTGCCTCTAGAACCGGAGAGAGACGTGTAAAGACAAATGTTCTTAAATGACAAGTCTCAAGATCACAGAATAAAAAGCTACTAAAGCTCCCAGACACTCTCACAGAGGCAGCATGAGGAAAGGAGAGGAAGAGGAGATGCGATCCTGATCGCGATCAGGATGAAGATGATGGTGAGGATGGAGATTGATTAGAAAAAAAAGAGATAGTGAGATAGACAGACTCGAGGCGAAAGGAGAAAGAGAGAAAGCGAGAGGAAGATGAAAAGGAGGAGAAGAGACGACGAGAGAGACACGATCTTATCATCGATGCAGCTTCAGTTAGGAATGTATAAATTAGGCTGTGTGGGATTGACTGAGCATGTTCCAGTCTACTGGCGGCCATATTGGTTCGATCACACAACTCACACATAGCTCATGACTCAACTGCTGATAAGAAAGTTGAAGCAAAAAGGCAGGTTTAGTATTACTGAAACGAGTGAGCTGCAAGTTTTGTCAGGATTGGAAGCAACTTTATTGGCATGAAATGTCATTAAAGCAGTGTAGTTTAAAAATAAAATAAAAATAGAATTACAAAAATATGAATTCTTGAGTTATGGGCAAAAATCGAATCACTTCATCCTTGAGTTCAGGTGGACTTCAGATGTTCCTGAGATATCGCGTTCACGAGACGGACATTCTGGACAGACATGGATGTAAAATGCCACTTGGCAGTTATTCTAGTTTCATATCCTTATTGGCGTTGTCCTTCTGATCACACCTGTATCATTGATGTTTGACTATAATCGTCATATTTGATCTAATTTAAGTCAAATGAGTTATATGTTTGGTAGCTTCTGTGTCGTATTGTGCTGCTGCTGTCTTGGAAAGATATTTTTAATCCCACTTTCCTGTTTGAATTAATGTATGATAACACAGATACACAATCCCCGCACTACCCAAATATCCTTTTATCTCTCTGAAGCACAAGTGTGGAAACGCTGCTGAAAGACGCCGCCGCTAGCATTAGCAGCTAGGCCTTCAGAGTTAATACTGTTATCTGTGCCTGGTAGCTTTACAACGTTTTGTGTGTTTACAGTTTCACGAGTAGCTGTGGGCAGTAATGAGGGAAGAGAGCAATCGCATGAACTCAGTACCGATGCAGGCACTCACACACAGACACCGTAGCAGTCCGACATTTTAATGCTGCTTATTTAATGCTGCTGCACTTCGACAAATGTTTCCTCTTGAAAGTGGAGCCAAAGGTTTCGTTTGTTTTCAGCGGCTAAAGTTCAGCTTAAAGGGTCACTTTAGAATTTTTCAACCTGGATCCTAGTTTTTTGTGTAAGTGACGAATGACGGCAACGTAATCTCTCTACGTCCACTAAAAATGCTTGTTGTTGCCGCTGACAGGCTCAGATTGTTACTGTACGTGTCTGACAACATCATGGAAAGAACCCTTCAGAGAAATAAAACCTTTTTCTTTACCTTTCTGTTTGTTATTGAGTCATGTGACTTGTTGCCTGAAGACAAACGGTGGAAACGTGAGTGAGAGAGAGGAGCGTCGGTGTTGTATTGTCGTGTTGTATAAAAAGATTGTTAATGTCATGGCTGAATGTTTAGATGATTTCAACATTGTGGATGAGACACAACGAGACTTCTCCGAGCGAGACACGCAATTACAACGACTGGATCAAAGGAAACGTAAAGAAAAAGGTTTTATTTCTCTATTCAGACACTTATAATAACAAAGAAAGCACTTTTAGTGGACGTACGTTGACAGTGAAGAGCCGACCCGAGTGATTACTTTGCAGCCGTTTGGCGGCCTTCTCCTTCAATACTGGACCAATTTCAAAAGATGTTGTCCCCATTAGTCACTTAGACACAAAAACATTACAAAATAGGGTCCATGTACCATTTAAATCTATATTTCCTCTTCATGGTTTTCAATGAATAATTCTCTGATGGTATGGATGCAGCTTAAAATCACAACATGGATTTATTGTATTGTTGAAACCTTCTGTTCTATAAAAATGCTAACTTTTCTTTCTTAACAGCCATCAGGAAGTACAGGTACTAGTGCAAGTACCGTGGTATTTAGGTGAGGGTCACTAAACCTGATTCCCAAACGGTGGTATGCGGACCACAGGGAGCCTCTGTAGAGCTTCTACAGGGTCACCAGTAGAATATAAAAGATAACAGAAATCTGAATTCATTTTGCTTACAAGATCATTGTGTGAAGTGAGATGATTGCAAAATAAGGGACAGTTTGGAGGCGGTTTGGACATTTATATATTCAAAAGACGGTCCTACCTGCACACACTCGCCCGTCGGCGTAGTAGCCGGCTGGACAGACGGACAGACAGCGGCCCAGATGGAGGACGGCCTTCGGGTCCCTGCAGCTCTCACATTGGTCGGGAGACCCCGAGCACGACAGGCAGTCTGCGTGGCACTGGACTGAAAAACACACATTTCAAAAGGAAGAACTCAATAGAGTACGTTTGCATCGACAGTAAAAGATACGGACAGATTATACATGCATGACACGCACACATTCAATTTCATGCTAATTGTATTCTACACATCTGGACAGACACTGCTGGTGGCACTTGAAGACTTGAAGTCTCATTCAGTGACACATCCTGACGTTTAATTTTATGCAAATTCCGTCAATCAGATTTGGCTCTGCACTGAAACTCAGTTAGTGGAGGCAGACAGACAGACACACACACACACACACACACACACACACACACACAGTAAATTATTTTGTTCACAAATCAATCCAGTACATTAGGTTCCACAGTCAGACTGTGTTAGCCGTGGTGGAAAAGTTCCTCCCTGCGGGGAGGTTTTGAGCCGTCCACAGTCTTCTGCTGTCTGCCAACAAACCCACTGGTGCGTTTTGTGACGAGCCATTTAAGTGCTTTCACTGCCCACACTGGTTCCCAGTTGGTCCAACATTCTACCAACAACACGCAGAGACAAGCACAGGCTTGTATCTTTAATGTGTGGACCAACTGCACTTTAAAGTCATTACACAGTCATTGAGCCGGCGTGTAAACTGCGTGTTTGTCGTTATCTAAATGCACATTCATGCTGCTTCTGGTGGCCGGCTGGTTGTTGTTGACCAGTAAACATTAGTGCACTTACAGGTCACAGTTATTCCTGTAAGTCCACTCACAACAAACTCATCTCATCCATGCTTGTTGCTATTTCTGCAACACTTTTTCATCTCCGTCGGTCTGTTGTAATCCTCACTACGAAGCTCTGATCGCCACAAGTGTGAATACGTTTAGAAATAAAGTACATTTAGAAACAAAGAGCGGAGAAATCAATCACATTCTGAGGTTTAAAAAGCAATACCTGCTATGTTGAAGACGATCAGTATGAGGTAACATACAAGCATTGTTGGCAGAAGTACTTTTACTTAAAAATAAGAGTATAGAAGTACTCTGTTACAAGTAAAAGTAGAGTTTGCAATATATTGATATCATATCAGTATCATGAAATGAGACTAGATATGGTCTTTTGGATATTTTAATATGATATACGTGTTGTCTCTTCCTGCTTTTAAAGGTTACATCACCCACTAAAGTCATTGTGCCGATATTATTGATGATTTTTTATGAAAAAGTCCCATTGTGTAAATATTTTGTAACAGCACCAATAGTCCCCCGTACATATCCTCACACTATGCACGTCCGTGTCATTAGATTTGATCCATATCACGCCAGCCTGAAGTAAAAGTACATAAGCATTGCCGTTAAAATATACTTAAAGTGCCGAAGGAAAAGTACTCATTCAGCGAAATGGCCCATTTCAGAATAATGAGTACTATATTATTGATGATAATTAGTGAAGCATTCATGTATTCATCACTTCAATGTTGCAGCTTGTCAAGCTGGAGCTGATTAATACTTTTTATCGTCGGGCAGCGTAATCCATAACAACATAATCATTTATTAGTTGATTATATTTTGTATTAATAGTCTGAATGCGGGAAGTAACTAATAATAAATGTAATGGAGTCAGAATGTGGTGGAGCAGAAGTATAAAGTAGCAGAGATGGAAAAACTTTCTAAGAAAGTAGCTGAAAATTGTACGTTAAGTACAGTACACGAGGAAAAGTTACTACCCACCGCTGACTTCAGCTGAATCAGTGAGGATACAGTTATATTAACACTGTGTGTAATCCTCTCATCGTGTTGGGATTCTGTTGAACTGCTTAAACCTTTGCATGACGTTCCATCACTAAGTCCGAGCACTTGTGACCTGAAATCATTGTTCCTTCTGAGTTTGTTGAAGTTGTTTTTATATATTTGAACTGAGGGGAGTCTGTTCTCCTCTCGTCCTCTACAGAGAAAACTCATCTTAATCCCATTAATGTGCAAAAGAAGTTGGACGGGACAAACATTACAATCAGACGTCAAAGTCTCCGGTATCCTCTTTGTTCTGTTGAGTCTGCAAATACAGTCTCATGAATGGAGAAACTCCTTCAACTCGTTCACACAAACGCCGCCGGCATCAGCGCCGACAGAGACCGGGTTGACACTCGTCGTAGCTGGATGTCAGAAGACGTGAATGCGCGCAGCCTCTCGTCAAACAGCATGCGCGGCTGCTTGCACATGCACTGAGTAAAGAACGGGCTTCAGCCACTTATCAACATGCGACTGAGGGATCTGATTAATGCGAGGAGAAGGAGGGAGACAAATAGAACGGGGGACAGAAAATGAGAGGACTTGTAGACTGGAGAGACTATGAGAGGGGACAAGTGGATAAAGAGTTGAAGAACATAAGAAGTAAGCCAGAACACACTGTTCCAAGTATCTCCATCTCTCTTTATACACTCTCTACCTCTCATTGTTCTCTTTCCCACACAGCTTCATCTGTTCTCTCCCGTCCATTTTCTTCTCATTTCTTTTCCTCCCCGTTCATCCCCCTCGTCTTCTCTCTGGCTGAGCAAAGAAACTGGAGCTGAAGCAAAAATAATAAGTGTGTGAAGGAGGAAGTAGAGTGAGAACAGTGGGAGATTGAGATACTGTATGTTCGGGCTTATTGGCTAATAGGAATGTTAGTCAAGTGTTTGTGTTTCTGCTCAGCCGTGTCCAACGCTTCAGCTGGAGGTAATGTACCGACAGTCTCGCATATATCCCGGCATCCGCTGTGGACTCGTCCATCCTGAGCTCTCCTGCATGTTAAACAGTGGAAACAAATGAGTATATCTGAATACAAAACTCCACCTGAATAGAAACAAGATCATCCCTCGTTTGCTGACAGCTGAGAAGTGAACGGGATATTTATTCCCTCCCTCCAGAGGATAAAACCACATTTCCTGCACAAGTTAAGCGATCACACATTGTTTACAGAAGGCTGCCTCGACGCCGTGCTTTCATTTCCTCATAAGCATAGCGAGCCAGAATCCCTGAAGCGCTAAATTAAAAAACTACAGCTGTGATTAACAGCAGAAGTTGTTGGGAAACAACTCATCCGGAGGTGCAGATCCCGGCGCCATTAACTGTGCAGCTCCACTTGATTATGACAAAACTTCTCACTGCAGATGTGTTAAATATTTGGCAGAGACGAGGATATTTCATCCCCAAATGTCAAGAGAAACAAGTGTAAGAGAGGAAAAAAGAAATCCCCAGCCAACTGGACTGACCTCTAACTGAGACTGGCTACCTGCCACAGTGACTAAGAGAATAAGCCAACAATTTACCCTCCAAAGCCAACATTTACTAGCAGTTGGCTGGTGATTCACGGTAATTTCACACCCTGATTCCCACTAAAAAGTACTCGGCACCATTCAGCCATTCACTCATGCATTCTGCTGCCAAATGTTCAATCAGGAGACTCTTTATGCGAGACAATAACGCCTCAAAGAGGATCAAATCCCTTTCATTCCTCCAAACTCTGTTGATTAAAATTGATGAAATAATGGTGACGGGATTAAGAGACTTTAAACGGTGTGTGTGTGTGTGTGTGTGTGTGTGTGTGTGTGTGTGTGTGTGTGTGGGCCCGTATTCATCAATGCTCTCAGAATCCTGTTAGCTCTGTCAGCACCGTTGCTGTTGTTTGCGCTGTTAGCGCCGTTAGCCGCTAGCCACCAGCTGAGCCGTCGCCATGTTGAGAGCCATGTGGAGACAATCCCTCAATCATAGGTTTGATCTGCATTTAGTGCATTTGAGTAAAAGTACCAATACAATAATCTAGAAGTACTCTGTTTGAAGTACTGCATTCAAAATCTTACTCAAGTGAAAGTACAAAAGTATTTGCATAAAAATATACTTAAAGTATGAAAAGTAAAAGTACTAATAATGCAGAATGGCCCATTTTAGAATAACATGTATTATATTACTGAATTATAATTATTGATGTGCCACTTTAACGTTGCCGCTGGTAAAGGTGGAGGTAGTTTTACTTACCACTCTTATTGCTGCAGTACCCTTATAGTACGCTATGTGAATTTCCTCCTGGAGATCAATCAAGTCTTGTTGTACTGTACTTACTGTATAATGTACTCAGTTACTTTCCACCACTGGTTCATCTGATAGTTGTGGTTTGTAGATAATAGAAAGTAGCACCGCTACTAAGTGAGGCCAATAAAATAATATGATGCCAAACAGCTTAAATGTAACAATCAGACCGATGTGCCATTTGACAAATAGACAGATCGTAAACACTGACAAAGTAAATGTATTCACAAATTGAAAGATTAGGACATTTAAATGTGTCTGCATGAAATGATGGAGTCAGCTATTGGAGTCACATTATTTACCATAATAACAATAATAGAACCGTGTAATAATAGTTATTATGCGGTGATTTTATTCTGTGTTGGAGAAAAGAATATTTTTGCACATTATCTGAGGCGCCGGAAGAGTCCAGTGTGATGTATCGTGGGCAGAACTGCTGGTCGTGTCAGACAGAAATAATCGCCGTTACAAAGCTGCATTTCCCCGATGCCAGAAGACATTAGGGCTGTGGAGTCTTTGGGGAAGGAAGCATTGCTTTCTGCAGAAGTTCAGCCATAGAAAATACTCCGTTTCTGTCAAAGACGTCCCTAAACATTCCTCCTCCGACATAACGAGGGATTAGGACGTCTCCGGGGTCCTTTCCAAGGTTAGGGAAGTGGATTTAACACCTAATCCTGGTGCTTAAAGGAGGCCCAAATATGTATCACTGAGGATATTTAACCAGTAAGCCCTGATCTACTGGTTTATATATCAGCACTAACTACATGTATGGCAAAAGACCGTACGTGCATGACACCTGAACGCAGCACGGCTCCTGTTTATGTCGGGTGTGAAGTGTCCAATGAGAGGAGAGGCTGCTGACCTCTGGGCCTATAGATAGCCATGATTAACAGGCTTAAAGGAAGATTTACGCTTACAGTTGAAGGGAAAGAGAGAATGTGGGTTTTTATTCCTTTTTTCTCTATTTTTAGCTGCAAACTACACACAGTCGGAAAATCCAGTCCACAGCCGGGCCGACGGAGTAAAAGGAGTGAACACACGTGTCCCTCATCAGCACAGGAACGTCAAGTGAAGTGTGTAAATCATGTTTAAATCATGTTGTTAAGGTATGCATATATATGCATTATAACACCATCACTGTACTACACACACACACACACACACACACACACACAAGCTGCGAGGTGATGACAGGTGCAAGTGTAGGATGATGTGACAAACACGCTTAAATTATTCACTCAGGCACACACCAGAATCGCTGTGTATGCACGCAAAACACACATTATACTACAGATAGTATTCACACAGACATGCACATCATCGCCCTGTACCTTCAACACGGAAACACACATGTAACCGCTCCAGAACCAACGTTATCAACTCTGACACATGAACACAATGTACCATATGTAAAGAGAGACGGGGACATTTCCTCTCCAGCACCATCATTTCTACGTAGACATATAGATATTTATATACATATAGATATATATATACATATACATATATATATATATATATATATATATATATCTATATATATATATACATATATATATGTATATAAAGAGAGAGAGAGAGGAGAGGGGACTGATAAAGAATCATATAAAAAGTAAAGAACCTTGAGAAGGCAATGGATGGCATGAATTCGGGAGGTTTTTCAATGTGAGGATAGAAAATAGAAAGATGAAAAGCCTCCAGGTGTTTCTCTACCAAGATTAACAAATATGAAAGTAGATAGTTCAGTTCAGTGGGATTTGGTCTTCCTGTTATCTAAGAGATGACTAACAAGCAAGGACAGAAGACGCTGTGACGTCTAAAATAATTACAGTATATATATATCTATATATATATATAGATATATATATTTATATATCTATATATATACCTTCATATGAAGTTAAATCCTGCACCACTGCACCAGCTGGTCGATATTATTAATAACCAATGTGGTTATTTGAGAAACTGTTGAATTAAACAGAGTGAAATCAGAAGCAATAGGTTTTATACGTTTCCCCTGTTGTGTACTTGGACTAATTAGATTGTATTTTCCAGAGAATAAACTGTGTTTTTACTTTTTAGACATTCTAATAAGCTGCTGCTGAGAGAAATGCTGTAAACAGTAGAAACCTGAGAGAGCAGGAAGTCTGTCGAGGGACGCGGAACACACAGGAACCGAACGAGAACCTCATCAAACTATCGTCTGGGTCTTAAACGGTCCAATCGTGTGTCCTGCAGTGACGAATGTCTCCGGTGCCCGACTGTAATTATTCTCTCAATGCAGCCAAACCTAATTAGAAGTCGTCATGAATCTTAACAACGTTGTCCCGCCGTGTGATCGCCTGTTGGGGTATTTAACTATATGGGATATTAACATGTGTTTGTTTGGTTGTAATTGCTGACAGTCTGTGTCAATGAGACAGATGGATCAGACATTATTTTGTATTTGGAGGGACGTGAAACAGAAGTGCGGGGATGTGACTGTGTGGTCTACACAAGGAAATGAGCTCAAAGCCGTCATTGAATGCCTCCGAGAGCATTTTAATTTCTCACTTTGTGGTGTTTCCTGCTGAAACGGGTTAAAGGAACATTTAAAAAAGAAGGTATTTGCCCCTACTGGGACTGAGGTCACCATTACAGCCACACCGTATCGTACTGAAAGCTTCTTTTTGCACTCATTAATTGTTAAATAGCTGTATATATATATTCTGCCATGGAAAACTGTCCAACAAAGTTTTTCTTGTTTTATTCATGTAACTTCAAGTCCCCAGGGAGGAGAGGGGGAGCTCAGAGAGCTTTTAAACTATTTAAACTGCTCACAGCTTCAAATGATGGCTTTAGGTTTGAACAAAAACAAAAACAAAACCCAGGAATTCTAATCGTATAAGCATGCTTGTTTATTAAACACACGTTTGAATTTGATGTTGATATTCACATGTAGAAATGGAGTGAATATGACATAAAGGTTTGATCTGCAGTGATGATGGACTGAGGACCGTCTGGACTCTGCCAGCACTGCCTCACGTCCCCGAAGGACAAGTTGGATTCTGTCGTCCTGGCCGCCTCTATAAGCTCTATAACTCTGTTCAGGAGCTTCTCTTCCTGCTCTTTTCTTTAATTATCCCACCAGCTTCTCATTTGCATACGCAGTATTAGAAATAAAGCAGAGTGTATTTATATACCGGTAGCACCTCTCTAGAGCAAGTGTTTTTAAAGCATGAGAGACACAAGTGTGGCAAAACAGTGCACCATGAGTTTCCTGGTCATCACCATCATAACGGTTCAAAAGGTGAGCTCAATGGCCGCCATCTTGGCTACGCAGCGGTCCACAGAACTTGTGAAAATGCGGCAGATACATGAAAGTAAAGTCACACAGATCTTTTTTTCCTGTTTTAATACACTTGTCAAGTGCACAAACAACTGGAGTTAACGCTTTGTCCGGTTTTCCATTATAAAGAAGAAGAAGAAGAAGTGGTCAAATGTTGCGATCATCACTAACGCTGCATAGTGTACTCGGTGTACTACATGGAAGTGTACCAACAAAAGTAACCGAGTTGAGGCGCAGCAACAGTGTGGAAACTTTTCTTTGGAGACGCCTTGCTCAGGAACATGTAGTTTAGAGGATTCAAATGACCAGCTGACCAACTCTATTTATGTTGAGCCGAGTCTTAAAGAACAAAAGTCTGCAAAACACTCCCGACTCCCACTGTTTGACATGTATGGAGGTGTATTTCTTTATGTTTAACCCTCATCCTACTAACTGGAGACACTGCAAACCCCAGAGGAGTTCTTCTCGTTGTATGTGACAGTGTGTTTTATTCTATCATTCCAATATTTCATGACTTTGTCAATCCATTTGTTCCCAATGACATCACATCATTGTTTTCTGTTTTAAATATACCAAAGTTGGGGTCCTGGGGGACTCCAGTCATGTATTTAATAGATTACATAGAAACAGATTCCCCTCATGTGTCGGTTTTCCTTTTACACAATATGCAAATGAACTGTGACTTTCCTAAAATAATAATTATCTGTGTTTTAGTTTTTTTCTCCGGATGACATTAATGACATAACTAATCATGTGTTGAGAGTGAATAAGTTACCATTCTGCTGTGACTGTTGCTTCCTACAGTAGTTTACTAGTTTAATATGTTGGTTTCCATCAAAACTGTGACGTTTTTGTGTCAAAGCCCTCAGAATGAAAACGAGTTCATTCTTGTGTCCCAGATTTGTAGCAACAACAAATAATCATACGGGAAGAAATCGATCAAAGAACAAGCAGAGAGGCCGACTTCAGCAGAGTGGTGTGAAAACACACTGAGATGCAACAAGCAGCGTCTCAGTACGACAGTCACATGGTGTGTTTCTGCTAGTTAGTGGTATTTTTATGCCTGTAAACTTTGACTGTGTACGACGTTTTCAGGGCATTGTGGTAAATGAGAATGTGCTTCTGCATGAAATTTAAAGTTAAGTGACAACTTCATCCCACAATCACTCTCGGGGGCATCACAGATTTAACAGTGTGTGGCAGATGAATCTTAAAGCTCATTCTTTAATACTCGGAATTCTTTCAGCTGAAAACAGGTCTATGTTAAATGGGGTTCGATGGAGCGGAGGAACGTTAGGAGACGTAACACACCCACCCAGCATCCTTTGCAGCAACGTACCTTGGTGACACTCGGGGCAGCACCGGCCCTCCCGGGTGACGACCAGGGTGCCCGGCGGGCAGGTGGGGCAGGAGCGCAGGTAACAGGTCACCTGAGCGCGGCGGCATTCACACTCCCGACAACCGCTATCCGACCATCGAGCCAGGTCCTGAGAGGAGAGGGAGGTACAGACAGACGGGGGGAGATAGAATAGTTTAGTACACCTGGTGAAGGCAGAGGTTGAAGCGGTGGTGAATACATGTACAGGATGTATAAAAACACCAAACAACAGAGAAGCTGACCGGGCGCTAAGCTGAATGCTAATAAGCTGCATGTGTCAGTTATAGACGAGAAGAAGCCCGACAGTCGAGACTTTTATATATATTTTCAAAGCAGGATTTCTTTACTGACAGAAGTCCCACTGAGGACGGACAGTCAGTCAAACAGCAGGAACGTCACTCACAATAAAAAGAAACAGGTTTAACGGCGAAAAGTGAGACGGTTTTATGAATCATGAATTCATTTTTCTCCAAACAATCCGATGCCGAGTCAGAGCTCGCAGACAAGGACGAACGCTTCACTTCACAGGATCAGAACTTTTCTGACTGACAGAGAACTAAGAAGCGTCGTGAGCTCTTTGGTTTTTCTTCTTTTTACAGCAGAACTCTTTCACGAACCACTTCTGTGCAAAGATGTCCTCTGAGGAGGAAAGAAAAGCTGCAGCCTGCAGAGTCTGCTGCCTCACTATCCACCGTTTCACTGAACCAGCAGATCTCAGCAGATCTCAACTGTTACAGGAAGTAGGAAGTAAGTCATCACTGTGCTCACATGGTTGTAATGTAAGGTTCTGTAACGCAGCATCCGACGTCTCACGTTCATGTCATCACTGAAGCCACAAAGCACTGCGCGGGTTATCTCCTTGCAACTTCAAAATAAAAGCGTTTTAAGAGACCTGACTTAAAACACAACAGAATATAACAAATAAATACATTACATACTATTTTTATTTATCAAAAATAATGGTACCCGATACCTGATCGGATCATCGTCACCGATAGCCGATCCTTCTACAATATCTGACATCTGATATCAATATCAGAGCATCCCTAGAATTAACAACCGGACGTTATGGAGCTTCCTCACAGATAAAGTTGTTTAAGTTTGAAATAGAATATTAAGAGAAACATGCATATTATAGTCACACGTAGTACTAGAATAATCTTTAAAAACAGTAGACACCAAAGGATTTCATATGACAGATTTCCTTCCATCACGACAGCAACATGACCTCGTGCGTGTCGTCCGTCTGCCTGATTCCAGTGAACACAACACAAACAACATGCATCACGTTATTTAAACCAAAGCAACTGATCACATGTAACACAGTTTTACCATTTGGGACGATCAAGTCTTGAAATAGACACGTGATTACCTTAATAATTAAAGATAGGCGACAGGTAAACATGTGGTTATTGTTGCTCATTAACGTTCCGTGCTGTGATGTTTCTTGTGAAGTTAAACCAGCAACGATGCGGCCACAGAGCTGCTCCCGTCACCTTCAGACACACTGCAGCGGAGCGCTGCACGTATGGATGTGTGAGGAGCCGCCTCTCTGTTTGCTGCTAAATGAATCCCTCGGGGAGCCTCGGCCATGGCCGAGCGTCCTGCAGCATCTAATGAGCCTTCCTCCTTCTGCTGGAACATGTCATGAATGAAAGCCTTTGCATTCTGGGTTTCCAGGACTTGCGTATGAATAATGAAGTTGACACCAGAATAATAAGAGCTTCTTGTTCCAAAGTAATCTGATCGCTCTGTCCTGAAACACACATTTACTCTGTGTCACTGACACTGTTTGTATTTATGTATTCATAACCAGCTTAATACTGATGCATTAGGCTGTTTGTGTGGCAGCCTCCTCTGCAGTGGCACTTTACTTTATCTTTACTTCTGAGATTAGAGTTCACAGAAGCCCGGCGGTGTCTGTGTCTCGCCCACACAGTTTGGATTCATCACCTGATTTTGCAATTTTCACTCCGATTTTTTTTCTTTTCTTTTTGCAAACACACTCAAAGTGAAATTTAAAGAAAGTACCTTGTAGGATTCCCCCTCGTGCAAACAGGAAGGTTCCTCAGAGGAACACTCCGGGCAGCACCTTCCCGGGAGGTGAACGAGCTCAGATCCCTGAAAAAGATAGAAAATATGGATTTAAATGTTAAACTACAGCCACAAGTCTTTACTCTCAAAGATGAGTCAGGAGATGAAGAACGTTGTTGTTTCACATTAAGCATGATAAACAACATGTCATGTATACTGGGTTTCTCACAGTTATCTATCTCCTGCTGCACTTATTTCAGTCACTCCAATTCTGTTCAATTCAACTTCATTTTAGTTGAACAAATTTACAGAAAATGCACATTCATTAATAATCGCAAGCGCTTCAGTTGTAGATACAATCGTTTTGTGAGATTGACAACATCCTGACATTTTATAAAGGATTGGGAAGAACTCTCCAGCATTAACGGGGCCGAGCATGACTGTCCTCATCGGTAGAGACTTCACTCTGAGGCAACCAGTGTTTTAATTGACACGTAAAGGAGAGAAACTGGCGGTTTGACTCCATCGTAGCGTCATATATGTTAAGGGGTGCTGAAGCAGCAGACAGGGGAACAGATTCAAAGTGAACGCCCATAATAAGCTGATTAGGAAGAAGCGGGAGGAGAGAGAGAGAGAGAGAGAGAGAGAGAGAGAGAGAGTTGTTTAATGAATGAAGCATAAAAAAGTCTTTCTGATTCCTGATTATTACGCTGAGCTGGTAATAATAAACCTTTGTTATATTACATCTTAATAAAATAAATAAGAGGACTTTGAAAGATCACTCAAGGTTTAACATGAGAAGATAAAATAGAGTTTAGAGCTCTTAAAAGGACAGGATGTAGTACAGAGAGAGTTGTGTGCTGTACTGATTGAAAACATCCTTATTGATCATAATGATCATAATGATTCAGCTCCATGCGTCGATGCATCGACAGAAATCTCTGGAGTTTTGAAAGAGGAGCAGAATGCTCCAATAGTTTAAGAACCTACTGCACACAGCGCTGCTCTTCGCCTCCCCGGGGCCTTGAACTTGTAGGAAATGAAAAATGACTTTCACATAATGTCCACAACGTGTTGTTTTATCTGTAGAAACCTTCTCACAATCTGCTCAGCCCATACATTTAGAAATCCTCTAATAAGAAGTAAAACATGGAGAATATATTAAGTTAGAAGCTCTGCACATCACAATGGCAACATGCCATTAATTCAATTAAGAGCTCCTCACAGGACAATTAGAGTACATTACCAGTGCAGATGGCACCGTAAGGACTCATAACCCCCCTCTGTACCTCGGTGCCTTTCTCTGCCTGGTAGACCCTCAACCTGCTCTTATTCGTCCTGCACACTGACGAACACACACGGGGGGAGAACTGCATGACTGTGCTCTTCTTAGCGGAGTGACCTCGCTCCATCCAGAGCTGGACAAACGCCAATGACTCTACTTATGGCTCATGACACTCAGCAGCTGTAATCCTCACTGTACGCCGTGATTAATGAGGGTTCGGTCCTGGCAGGAGATATTAATGTGATGTCATTAAACCTGCATGACGTAAGATAAACATCGGAAGAGGTGCTGAGCCGAAACCCAAAGTGGGTCAATTTAGGGGATAAAGGCAACTACGGCAACGCCGGATAATGACCTTAACAAAACGAGTGAAGTCTGAGACGGATGTCTCCACATGAAGGCCACCATGATGATGTTCATTTCAGGCTGATTCGACGTAAGGATATCATCACTGAGTTAAAAGGAAACTTCAGTATTTTTCCGTTTTTTTATTTTTCCGTAACTATCAGTCTACAGTAAATATAGGTCGGAGAAGTTAATCCACTTAGTGGAGGACTACCCGGAGCTTTAACATCTGTTCCAGTTTCTACGAACTCTTTGACTATTTGACTTGCTTCACCACTGCAGACCAACGACGTCACAACACCCGTTTAAAGCTCAGCCAAACTACAGATGACTGATCCAGCAGTCTCTTTGTTTTGCCTTTATTTCGTTTAGTCAGCGAGGCAGCCGCGACAGGAGCGCAACCCCTCCAAGCATCCTGGATTTAAAGATGAAGGCGATCCGACTGGTGTTTCCCACATGTTTTTAGACGGGAAAGGCACCTCACTGTGACGTCAGCTTGATGCAGGTGCAGCTCAGTGTAAACCAGACAGATTCTAGTGAAGTCGTAGTGCAGCTTTCACAAAGATCATTACGGTCTCAACTTGTCTTTCAAATCTCGTCACCTTAACTGAGCTGAATTACCTGTGATGGAAGCCGCAGCCAACCTTGTAACCTCAGACGATCACCCTTTCCTCCATTCAAACCCAATCTCCTAAATACCAATGACGACAGCTGGTGAGCTGATACATCTCACTGCGGCAAATTAAACCGACTGTAGGAAACTGTGAGCAAAGTAACTGTGACATCTCCCATTACCGTTTTAGTGGCCCGCTTGAAGGGAAGGAAATGGGATTTCTGGCTGCTGACATGTTGCATTTTGGGGGATAGGAGAACTTAGAACAGGTGGAGGCTGCAGGAAGAGAACCCTGGGTCCACAGATGATGTTCCACACTGACTCCTAACAGTATAAGTATGACCTTTAGTAGGTTACACACATTATCCATGTACTCCTACGTGGTGTCAATTAGTGCTGATTTACACTGAATTATGTGGCGTTTCAACTTGTTTTGCACTCAAATGGGATATTTCTGAGAGAACAGAAATGATGTGATCTATTCTCACTGGTCACTATAACTGTCTTTAAAGTCTTTAAAGTCTTTAAAGACAGTTAGCAGGTCTGTTTACAGAGATCACCAACACTGTGTGCAGCAATGTCTTAATACTACAAGACAAGTTGTCACGTCAGCATTCCTTTTACTCTCTGTGCTGTTAATAGCAGGTCAACAGTAGACCAATGCCATTCATGTAACAGGCTATTTCACCAGGTAGATGTGCTTGCATGCATTTGATTGGCCAACGTTGTGCTGTTAAGTTTAGGTTCCACTTTTTAGCTCTCTGGCTCGGCTACATGAATTCTGGTAAGACGGTCCTATCCAGCCTTTTAGGGCCTCTGAGGAAATGTTTGTGGCAACAAAACTACACTTAACAAACAAAACTCCAGCTTCCAAAGATGAGGTCAGATTTGCTCCTCAGTTTATAATAAAGACTTTGTATTTCAGGCTCACCTGCGGGCATTCCACGCGTCCACACTCGGCCCTCTGGCAGACGACCTGACCTCGGTTGCAGGTGCAGAACTCGCAGCCCGTGCCGTTCCACATGTCTCCGTGGTAGCGCACGCCGTCCTCGTACGGGCAGCTTCCTTTGGCGGCGGCGCATCCGTCACAGCACTGACCCGCTCGCTTCACTTTGGTCTGACCCTGCGAGGGAGAAGCAGTTTGTGATTGTTTGTGCGGCACAGATGACGTCAACGAAGCAACGAAAAACCGAGCTTTCAGACGAGACAATGAAAAACACAGCAGCGCATAAGAAGGCTGGTTGTTGCTGCTGCTTGTGTGTTTCAGCGGACAGATAAGAAGAAGCAGAGAGAGTGTTGCATTATGAAGGGAAACGTTGTAGATTTACTCACACTGCAGATGTGACAGTGTGTGAGATCCTCTGGATCTCATGAAGACACGTTCCTCTATAAGCGGAGGCCGTGAGCTCAAAGTCTATCCGTGTATTAACAGAACAGAGTGGTGAGTAATGAGCTCAGCTTGTTCCTCTGCTCATTTCAGAGTGCTGGTTTGGAGGCTGTGAGTCCACTGGGATCTTCTCTTCGCACTGCGTTGATTCGGTTTTTCTTTTTTCTGTTATCATCAGT
>NW_027466476.1:11977500-12037569 GCF_050575085.1 Anarhichas minor
TACCGGACTCCGTTAACGTGGGATTTCACGATCCTGCAAGCACTCGCTTAAACATTAAGAAACCCCACAGCCTGCACCGGCACTGTGCTGTGACCCGCAGTGGCCTCCAGTCCATCAAAACGACAGACGGCCTCCAGTTTTTTTCCGTCATTGTCAAAAGAAGTTCCGTCAATGATGGAAAATATTCGGTTACGGCAACCTCTGGCTGACCCTCCAGGCATTTATTATAATATACTCTTCATTAATGACGTGAATATTATAGAAATGTGAGGTGTCTGTATTATTTAAATGTTGCTTTGAGCAGTCCAGCATTAGAGCCGCTCAGCGATGCAGTGGAATGTTTGTCTCCTTCTACTACATAGATGGCTTCCATCACCATCACAAGGATAGTTGTGTACATCAAGTGTCAGACTGTTCCATCAACATTAATGCCAATATGTGCATTGAAGTAGAACTGAGGAGGACAGACGCAGAGCATGAACACCATAGAAGAAGTGTGTTTTTATTGATCTACATAAACTCACCGGTTTGCAGGCCACTTGCTGACACTCTGCCACCGAACACTGGACCTCCCCGTCGCTGCAGACACATCTGGAGCAGAGGCTCGGCGCCCACTCTTCACCGTCTCTGTAGGCCGTCGCCTGCCAGGAGCAAGACCCTGACACACACACACACACACACACACACACACACACACACACACACACACACACACACACACACACACACACACAGATAAACACAGACTGAGTAAACAGAGAAAATGAGAGTCAGGTAATGAGCTGCACTGTTTGCCCTCAAACTCAGTGATTTACAGTGAGGGGGAAAGGAAGTCGCTAATTAGCTGCTAACCGTTGGGACGCATCATCACAGCTCGGAGACGTCATTAGAGTCGGTCACAGCTCGGCTCCGACTGCTCTGTGCACTCTAACAGCTCTGTGTCTGTCACAACAACGAGACGCCACACACTCCATGCATCACGGGATCCAAGAGTGAGCGTGGACCGGGACAAATACACTAAACACTTCCACCGGAGACACGGCTTCATGTCAGGAGTTCACAGGAATAAATGAAGAGATAACATCAGGGTGTCAAAGGGTTTGTCTCGTAAAGAAAATGTATTAAATTGAACTGGAAGTGACTGTAATTTGGAAAAATCATACTGCAGATGATTTTATTTTGAATGGGATGAGAAGTCCCCAGCTATAACACATACTTAGTAACATTCACACCCAAACACAAACAAATAATGCACCATATTACTCACCACGGTAGCCCTACCGCATGAAAAGCCTTTATCTCCTTTATTCAGGGTATACTTCACACACAAAATGACCGTTTGTACATCAATGACTGACCCGGACACCTTGACTCTCTCTCACACAGCTCGTGCAGTATAATCCAAGTCTCATTTAACCATTTACTTCACCAAACACATGCACTTTAGCTAAAATCATAGGGATTGGGAGCATTTCAATTACCTCTCAACGGCTCTCAACATGTCGCCGGTGGCTAACGGTGCTAAAAGGGCTGACAGTGCTTACGCTGTGTGCCGTGGCGGCGTTATCAGCTGTGACCGTGTTTTAAATAGTATGATTTCAGTGAAGAAGCAAGTGTGGGAAATAGTGAGCACACACGAGGATAAATGAGACTTTATTACAGCAGGAACTGTGTGAAAGACTGTAAAGAGATGTGTGAATGTGCAGTAGCTTTACTGTTGGTAAACACGGCGCCCAATGACTTCAACTCATCAAGACTTTTGTCTGTTTTCTGATTCTCCGTTCCCCGTGGAGGCGTGAGTGAAAACAAAGCTTTCATCATGAATTCAAGGCGACACGAGGTGAGTAACTGATACGCAGACGGTCACTTTGTGGGTGAGGTCCTCCTTTAAGGTTTCCATTGAGAACATTTACATTTTGATTGCAGTTTTGTGTGGATGGATGCACCTAACACAACATTTGGACTCTAGAATAAAATCTCTGGGACTAAATCAAATAAAACGTGGTTGTTTAAAAGCAGCTATTGTCGGAAGAAAAATGATAAATCACATGAATTCTCCTGGTAATGTTTTGGAAAATAATATATCCAAACACAAACAAAAAAGTAATTTAGTCCCACAGTGCACCAATGCTGTGGTTGAAGAAACTAAACACTCGAGTGGTTGGATGAAAGCGGTCCAGGCCTCGCCGACAGAAGGAGTAACACTCATCTGAGGTAGAAGAAGCTGAAGTGAGAGCAGAGCTCATGTTTCTTTAAAGAGGAGGAGGTGAGCTGACCTGAGGCAGTGTGCTGCTCTGTAGGAGACACAAACACACTTAGACTCATGTGAGTGTGTGAGTGTGTCTACAGGGAAAGCCCTTCTGTATTGTGTGTCGTTTCTTGGTGTTTGGGCTTTATTGCATTTTACACCACATCGTGTGTTTGTAAGATTTTTTATTTGACTTGCACGCCTTTCTTTAGCCAGCAGTAAGCACGTAAGCGTGTGAGAACTCCAGCCGCAGTAGAGCCTGAAGTGAAGCTGCTGCGTCTGAATGTGTGGCGTTGTTCATCCGATGGTGAAGCAGGAAGTCACTGACAAACACTACGGGTTGTTCTGTGAGGCTTCCTGTGAGCGGAGACACTTTACCAGCAACGACCATTTAATTAAAATCATCAAGTCAAGTTAAGTCAATTACAGTCAATCTGTTTTTTAGAGACTGAACGTTTACATTAAGCTGCATTTATTTAGCTGAGGCTGTTATCCAAAGAGACTTCAAATAAATGCATTCAGCCATTTAAGCTGTTGGTACGACCATAGGAAGGCAATGTGTTGCAACAAATTTAGTATTTGTGCATTATAGGAAGCTTCAACGTCTACAATGCGTATAAGAGAAACTGTGAGTACGTAAAAAGAAAGACATTTATAAAATGATGCAGCTGGGGAAGGAGGTAATATTCCAAGAAAGAAACTCAGAAGTTATGAAACTGAAACTTGGATATTCTCTGAGATTAAAAGTCACGAATGAATGAGGATGATGTCACGGATCAACCTCATCACACTGTTAAACACTGCGGTGAAGTCAGCCATTGAGCGCAAAATGTATAAAAAATGACAGAAGTATTTATTTATGTTCATAAGAGAACGTAAAAGAGAAAACTTGGATATGTAATAAACCTCTCCGTCAGAGAGGACATCAGATAGCACGTTATTATGGCTTCATCTGCTAACTCATGAGCAAAATAAAACGTGCAACAGGTACAACGTGAGGATTAAGTACAATGAACACCGATGTCAGCATTATGTTCATAAAATATCACAGCAAGAGCACGAAAAATACAAAAAACGAATTGAATTGCATGAAAAGGCGTATATGTATCTTTCAGGACCTTTGGGACAACAACAATTGACATAGCGGTAACATTTTTATTTGAATTTCTCATTTGTTTTCTCACACAACTATGACTCCCCAGCTCTGTAATGTATTCCTTTTTACCTCCGGCACTAACACGCCTCCGTAGACGTCTGAGTTATCTGCACTCACACACTGCTGCCTGGTTTCCATCCAAACACAGCACACATTTTAAAACCAAAATTCTAAATGCAAATTAATGTGAGATTTCCCGTCCACAACCGTCACGCAAATACTGTGGAGTTGGTTGATTGAGATAAACAGCCTCCTGTCGGGGTGCCATTAAATCATTTCAAAATAAGAGGCTGCAACGAGATGATGTAATTAACAGAGCAGCAGTCGGCATGAAAGCAGGGGGATGGACGCCTTTTTGCTTTCCAATTGACAAACAAATGCTGTTTGAGAGACAACAAGCAGGCTGTTGTGAGGAGGAACATGTGTTTGTTTTGTTGCTCTGAAGATTTCAGCATTGGTACGCGTGCAACTCTCAAACGCTCTTTCACGGCTGAGACTCAAAGCAGCCCCGGTTTGTAGTTGATGGAAAAGAAATCCACGAGAGACAGAGGCAGCATCTGAAATCTGTATATGTGCACATGGGCACTGACGTACGCCCTCACCTCCCTTGCGGCCACACTTGGGGCAGCACTCTCCAGCCGGGACGAACGGGCTCTGGTCCCCGGGACAGCTGAGGGGGGGGCAGGGCCGAGCGCTGCAGGACACACTCCCTCTGGAGCAGACACACAGCGAACAGGGCGAGGGACTCCACTGGCTGTCGTGCTGTGAGGAAACAGACAGTTACACTCTGAAATATAACAACAGAAAAAGAGAGTGAGAAGCAGAGAGGCGGTGGGATGAGGGAAGCTGTGAGGCTCTCTGTGGACCGGATGACTTCGTAAGCCTGAGCCTGAGTGACAGACGAGAGGACAGAGTCACAGAGAAGAGGGGGAGGAGGAGGAAAGATGTCTCAAACTCAATGGGAAGAGGGGAGGACGACAGCAGGGTGCATGTGAATGTGGATAAAGAGGAGACATTACCTTTATATTTAAATAACTGACAGAGACTACGTTTTAAATGCAAACTATTATTCCAAATATAACAATATTCTGAACTTTATATGGCTCATGTGAACATCTTCTTCCGTTTGGATACTCTAAGTTAGACCTCGGAGCATTTTCCGATTGAAACATGTGGGAAATGTGGTTATTATTCTGTTTTAGGAGAATTCTCTGGACATGTACACGGAACATTCAGAATATTAATTCCTTAATATGGGATTTACGGCAGTTTGCGACACACCGAAAAATGTACAAAGCTGGAGTAGAGATGCATGTCCAGAAGAAAGGAAGGAGAAACACTCCTACTTTTAAACGTCTTGAAGGACTTGGATATCAACAGCTTTTTGGATGTGAGCAAATATCTCAACGCCGACCTTTAAGAGAAGCTGTTTGAAGGAATGAAAGAGGGAGGCTGAGTTCACACCGTCCTATATTTTGACTCAAAGAAGCAAAATGGCACAAGCGGCTCCTGCTGTTTCACTTTTTCACTTAGAACGCCCAGTTAAAGACGTGATCCCTTGCTCGATTTCTCCTCATCATAGTGTCCATAGTGTTGATAAAAGGCCTCGGGCCAACATGTGCTCTGTGATCGACAGAAGCGGATTGATTGGAATCGACACTCACACAACCATCTCGGGGGTTTTAATTAGAGCACTGTTTATAGTGGAGTACATCCGTTCATGGATAGTTGAGTTCAGTTTGTTTTTTTTAGCTGTAAACGAGATACCAGCATGTCGACGTCGCCTGCAGTCAGAATGATGGAGGTGAGGAATCTGTCTTTTCTCGTTTTCGGAGGCGTCAGGCTGTGCAGTAAAAACCTTCTTCAGTCAGCGTGAAATAAATCATTAGTATGAGTTTTAATGGAGAATTGATCTTCATGCTTTTTCACCTTGGAAAGAATAGATGTCTCAGGAGAACAACAAGTAAAAGACATTCATGGTTTTTGCTCACAGCCAATATGCCAATGAGTCCTTTAAATATAAAAAAATAAACGTTTGGGTCACGACCGCTGTCCAGGGTGCTGATTATGGAGCTTTAACAGTAACAGTTTGGTGTTACCTTCAAATACTGTGATATAAAAAGTGTCAGCATATCGTCAAGTCCTCCAAGAAACCTCAGTTTAACATAAAGGCATCAACCACCATAGAAATCATCATCCTTTGTGTTTCCAGTTGTCTGCAAAATGATAAAGAACAGTTCTTCCTGTCAAAAAGCAGCAACAGGAGTGACAGTTTGCAACAGCTGTTGCTGTTCTTCAAAAGGCCATGAGTCCTCTCCAGTCTTCCTCTGGTAGTTCAGATCTGTGTAAAGGGCCACTTCACCAGGGAAAACGGACGCCAGTGGACTCCCCAAACCCGCCCTTTGTTTCCCCCTCAAGGACGTGTACTGTCCAAAATGGCTGCCAAAAGTCCAGCTCGTTAAGCCCGTTGATAGAAGACGAACAAGACAGCGATTGTTTCTTTAGTGAAAGGGAGGCGGGGAAAGGGGGGGGGGGGGGGGGGGTCTGAAACCAGTTATTCAGCAATGAGCAAAGTTAACAGATGAATGCTTTGAGATTTAGAAGTGTAATAGCTTCGGATGTTCGCACTTAGACAAGAGAAAATCACCACAGACACATGTGATAATTGAAAGTGTCATTCAAGAAGCAAAAGGCATTAATCTTCTATATCAGTCTTCTGGTTTCAGTCTTTCCACCAGCTGTTATACGCTGATCCTCCCTCCTCAGACACAAGAGCATTAGTGAGCTCACACAGCGGTGTTTGTGGATCAGGTCTTGCTCCTAAAGGTGGTTTTATGGGGTTAGAGCCAGGACTCTGTGCAGACCTGTCAAGTCTTCCTCACCAAAATAGGAGAACTATTTCTTTATGGATCTGGCTTTGAGCACGGGGACAGTGAAACTGTGAGCAAATAGATTCCCCTGCATTGGAACCATATATCGGTTGGTGGACTACAGATTTTATGTCTCGAGTTCGGGAATTTTGGCCGTCAACATTTTTTTTTGGGAACCAGAAGTGACAAGATAGGGCTGGATAGATGGATGGATGGATGGATGGATGGATGGATGGATGGATAAAATCGAACACTGACATTTTTAAAAGATCAAAATGTTACAATTAACTTCCTGAACTGAAAACACACTGTGAAAGGGTTAAAGTTGTACGATGTAAACACAAACAACTCCTAAACTGGACAACGTCGTGGTAAAGACCTGTCAATCACTATGTAGCCCCGCCCCTAAAGCATCCCCTGCTGTATGGTCTGTTTGACTCTAAATGGACCATAATGTACTAAATGAACATCATGCTGTATTGAAGAAGACTTGAAACTAGAGATTGAGACCATAAACTCATGTTTACAATGTTTACTGAGGTAATAAATCAAGAGAGAAGTAGAGTCATTTTCTCATAGACTTCTATACAACCAGAGGAGTCGCCCCTGGTGGACACTAGAGAGAATGCAGCTTTAAGACATGAAGCATCTCAGAACCGGAGATTGCCGCCTGATTGGAACTGAAATCAACCTATAGAGGCTGCATCTGTATGCGTGTATATCAGTGCAGAAACAGAGGAAGAGAACTTCACTTACTCCATAAACATCTCCTTCGTACTGGCAGGAACCCGGGGACGAGGAGATGCACTCCGGACAGCACTTGTTGGCGGGGATCCTCAAACGCTTGCCCTTTAGAAAAGACACACACACATTAAATACACACATATACATCAAACACAAGCAGAACACACACAAATCCCCACAGAAAATAGAAAATAGATGCGTGTCCCTTTAAGCAGCGTGAATACAAAACTTGTTGACTGCAGTCGGTCTATGTTTATGGAAAGTAACCGTCATGTGACACAATTAGTACAACGGGGCCGATAATAATGAAAACGTGACAACTCCATCAGGTGTGCGCAGCGCGTAGAATAGAGAGGTATTACAAAACATATTACAATACAGATTCAACACGCAGTCCTTTATCCACGCTGCATACACACCCTGAATGAGGCCGAACGTGTGGAAAAAAGAAAATGAGAATGCAGCGAGCAGCGAGCAGCCAGAGCAGGTGAATAGCTTAGGTGTCATTTATATGTGAATACAAATTATATATATATATAAAGAAGGAGGGAGGGGGGGGAGGGGGGTAACATTTGTATCAGTGTATTGTGTCAATTGAGACAGAGAATAAAACTGCATCGAGGTACAACCAATCTGCAGGAGGAGACACATTGCATGTGAACAGGCAGGAGAACGGCGACTAAATGTATGAATAACAACTGTGGGAAACAGAATAGATGGGGAGTGAGCTGTGTAGCTGAGCTGTGTAGCAGTTTGCCAGAGCGAGCGTTTACATCGTACTTTGAGCTGCATCGATCACCTACAAGCACACACAACTTTATCCATCACAGCAGCCCCTTTGTGCTAATAAACCAAACACTAAAACCTCTAAATGCTTCCATATATTTAAGCTATTGTGTCTGTTTTTGTCCTGAACTTGTCATCTTGTGGTCCCTCTGGCCGTCTTTGTTTTCAGTCTGCTGCCTCAAATTTAATTACCAAAAATATGACCGTAGAACAAGAATTTGATCTAATTTCAGATTGTATTGCTGCAAATGAAGAGAGATGGTTCAGTTGTATTCATCACTGGACTGCCGCATTCATGAGACTCGAGGTTTTCTCCTCTTGCAGAGTAAAACAATCATGTCGGGTGAAGTGTGGTCAGTGAATATGAGATTTATCGAGCCACTTTCCTGTCTCATTATGAAATAATGTAAATGAAAAAGTATAGTGGACAGTGAAGGTTTCTTCATATATTTTTGGTATCCATTATATCAAACCGATGTGAGTTAGGCAGATAAAGTTTCAGATTATTTGTTCATTAAATGGAGTTTTTAAGTTAATTGTTTATGCAGTTTTTTCCATCTAATTCCATTTTCTGCCATCTAACCATGTGACACAAAATGTCATTCCTGCTGGTTCCATTTCTGGTTTTAAACAAGCGATACAATTATAATCTATGATATCATTTAGCTTGTTAGGTGAGCTGTTTGCGTGCCGTCATCAGTTAGTGGTACATGGGATACATTTCAAACAACATTGCAAAATAAAACCGTGAAAATGAAACAGAGAACAAAAGCAAGAGACGAAATGGCATAATTAAGTACTAATGATTGCATCAATGAGTAGGAAACATGCAGAGGCATTTCTATTGTTGTTTAATGCAAGAAAATACAAATAAATCTGGTATCTGAGTTCAAGCTGCTAGTCCAGTATTCAATAAACTGGAATTGCAGGTTCCTGTTTCTTAAATATGAGATTTTCATATATGATTTGTGACTGCTGGCCAAACAAAAACAAGCAATTTAAGGATGACTCTTTGGGCTCTGGGGAGCTGTGATGGGCTACTTTTTGATAATTAACGATTAATCGAAGAAATCATCAGCAATATTCTAAGATTTCTGAATTCTTGGACTCAGTCGGTATGTGTTACTTAAAAAACGCCATTTTAAACGACAAACACATAAATGAGCCGTCCTATACAGACAATCTGTGGTCGATGATTAACCCCAAGAGTAAAATTAAAAATACAAAAGCTTTAGATAAAGGCAGTGGATTTCAAAAGAAAGCGCTATAATCTGAGACAGACGGATGATAAAACCCTTAATAGTTTTTATCACAGTGTAGGTGGGAGAGAGTCACATTTTAAGAGCTTTTTAACTGTCGGGAGCACACGGCTTGGTGGGCATGATGACTAATTTTTAATCAACACTGAATTGCAAGCCAGCAGAGTGGAATTCATTAGACATTGATTGTTGCCATAGCTCAGGGTTGGGATTGGATTTGACGTCGTCACCGCAGGCTTTGAGGTTTAAATCACATTTAAGAAGAAGCACGGGGAGGAAGAGCCGGATAGATGGAGTGAAAAAGAGCTTTGAAAATGTGTCCCTGTGAATGCAAATGAGGCAACGACAAAAAAATTGAATCTGGGCTGAAACTAACGGTCTCCAAACTGTTGTCATTGTAGCAAATCAAAAGGTGCAATCTGCAGACACCACTGCACAATAGTCTGTCATTACATTGATTCTTGTTGTAAGGGCAACTCACAAAGACAAGTGATTAAAAGGGCCTTGAGTAGATCTGCACCTCAAGGTAAAAATGTAATGAGGCCGTTTAAATCACAATAAAAAGGATCTTGAATATTTAAAGTTATTCATTTTCTTCACTTAGTGTTGGAGTCTGGTACTGTTTCTGGTTGCTGCCCCGTGGCTAATGGAAGATATTTCACAGCTAAAAAAATATGCTTCTCAATTTCTAAATGTCGAAGATAGTGGGTCTGTGGATGCATGTGAACTTTTTCCCATTTGCTCCCAATTTGTCCAATTCCAAATGCTTCAAAAAGTATTTCTCAAAACTAGAGATACTTTGGGAAGAACATTCTTATTGTTGGACTTAAATCTGAGTGTTTTACCGTGTGCTTCACTGGATACAGCATTTTAAGTTAAGTTAAGCTATGTCAAGTGAAATCTTTTGTCCAATCTTGTTGAATTAAGAGACAATGCTGTCAATTATGAGATGTTTCTTTTTGTTTGTGTGGCAGCTCTAATAGAAAGTTGCATAACATAATGCTACTCAAACTGCATTGGCTAACATTTACATTCACTAGCTACATCTAATGTTCATATTTAAATACAGTGTAATGTTCACTGTGTAACTCAAACTCAATGGCTAACATTAGCTAGTAAACGTTACCTCACTGACATTAGCTATTTAGTAACAACATTTGTAGTTGGCCTGGATAAAGAGCTAGATCTTTAAATTGCTTAACCTCCACCTGCCTGAAAAATAAATTTCTAATTAGCTAAATCTAAAGCTCTTTTACTAACTGAATAAACAGAGTCGACTGAAACTATGTTAGCTAACGATGTTAGCTAGCTAGTTAGCTTAGTTGCCAAACTGACATTTTAAGCTTAATCTGCTGCGCTAGCGGTAACCTAAAATTTGTAGCTTAAGTTTAAATAACTAATACTAAACATTTTAATTACTTAATCTAAAACTACCCCCAAAGTGAATTTCTATCAGTTAAACCATAGTTATTCTACTGGCTAAATAAATAGTCTATTCGAGCTAAGGTTAGCTACCTGAGCTAATTATGTTAGTTAACATTAGCTTAAGCTTAAACTAGCCATACCAGACTAATTTACTAATCTATTCATAGTCAAAATCAAATATTGCACTTCAACCTAAAATGTTGGAAGCTGATCTTATGAAGCTTAATGATCTGATACTATCTAACATTAAAATATGTTTGCTAAGTTATAAGCCAGCTGACGTTTAGCGTTAAGCTACTGGCTAAAACTTCAACTAACGTTAGCTATAACCGTCAAAGTGGCCTGCATACCTTTAGGGTTAGGGGACAGTAACTTGTTCCACAGAGGAGCTGTGGTCCTTTGACTGCTATATATTGTTCCTCTGAACTCCATTGTTGTCCAAAGACTAGCTAATGTTATATAATTACATCAATGAGACTTACTCTTCCTCTGTGTTCATTTATGACCATTAACACATGCACTTTGTTTTTACTGCCCCAAATAGCCTCCTCATTAGCGCGCTGAATGTGTATTAATCTGCCACTGGAAATAGTCCCCAACAAATGTAGTGTTTACCCATGTTTGAGTTTGTTTTGGACAGATTTTAAAGGAAACGACTCAGCTTTCTTAACTTTAGTTCATAAAAGGCACAAATATTTGTAGTATAGTATTTTATACTGTTCTTTTTTTTTTATAAAGAATAACATGCTGAAAGGAGCCAGCTTGTTCCTTTTGTATGAATGGCCTTCTGTAGTTTTCAATAACAAAATAAAAAAAGCAGCCAAACATGTAGAAATGTCTTACCCTCTGGAAGTCACACTGTGGGTTGGGGCAGTGGCTGGGCCTGCAGATGGCCACGTCGCTGTGGCAGGCACACTCCTGACACGACTGCGGTCTCCATGATGTGTTGTTCTGTCAAGACAAAACAAAAATAAACATGAACCACTACCGAGGGCTGACTTGATTCATCACAGCAAAATAAATAAAAAAGAACTCCCTCATGCTCCATTATCATGTCCTAGCACACCCACATGTCATGTTGATGTTGACAGCTGGAGGAAATGACAGTAAACATATAACTAGACCCAGTTGTGCATATTAATGCGGCTGATAAAATGTCTCACTTGCAGGTAATGTGCAGCAACTAGTTGCTTGAGTTCTGCATTTTTTATTTCCGTCTGTTCACGTCTTTCCAAAGTGAATTATCTCTCCCGTTCATGATATTTAACAGTCTGATTTATATCATTCAGTGTCATATCAAGGGAATCAGAACTGCTTCCAATGCATTGCAGCAGTTTGTATTAGAAGCTATACAGTACGTGAGGTCCACGATAGCCGAGTGCGGTTTTGCTGCTCTAGCTTCCAAAATGAAATGTGAACACGAGCATAAGAAAATCATTTCACACTTTGAACTCTTATCATCCTCTACACTTGAAGCTGTATAACACTGATGGATTTCTGCTGCAGGTGGAGTGAAACTGCTTCAGTGTTGATTATAAGCCTTGAACACCACGGCCAACTACACAAAGAGATAAAAAGTAAGAAATGCAAAAAGACTGGAGACCACTTCCGCCATCTTGGCTGGATCTTTGAGCATGCCGGCTATTTGTCAGCAGCTCATAACACGGAGCTGACAATGTCTTATGGCTAGCTTAAAGCCAAAGCTAAATCAATACTCCAGCCTGCATTTGCTCAGCTATATCATCTTATGGTCCATAAATCAGATTTAGCCGGATGATTAATTACCTACTCATGACGGGAATATCCACAGGCAGCTATTCTTATGGAGTGGACACTTTGTGGTTTGGGGGGGGGACTGTTAAATGGAGACTTTTGCTTCATGTGAGACGGTAACTATAGAAGACTTCTTAATGGACAGGAAACTTCAGCAAACCACCAGACTTCTAATAGTCCCATATATTGTGCTGACCCAAGAGGATGTGGCTGGACGTGGTCAGGTGTACCGGCTGTGCACCCGGGGGCTCAACTTACTATTGCTGCATGTAGAACGGAAACGTTTAATATAATTCAGCCAGGAAAGCCCCAGTACTAATGCGTACAAATGGCAATTTGGCAGCAGAGCGTGCCCACCCCTAGAATGTACGTTATATTGGTGCACTGCAAAAAACATCCACAAAGTCCCCATGTGCATGATTTACACGTCTGACATTTGGCGACTCGTGGAAATGTCACTGACGATACGTCCTCCACCAAGAATCCAACCCAGTTTTCACCAGGACTGTCTTATTTGTCTACAAATATAAATGTATGGTATCAAAACAGTGTAAAATATGCTATAATCATAGCATAGCATATGAACATTCCGACTCCTCTGGTTGTATAGAAGTCTATGAGAAAATGACTCTACTTCTCTCTTGAGTTTATGGTCTCAATCTCTAGTTTCAAGTCTTCTTCAATACAGCATGATGTTCATTTAGTAAATGATGGTCCATTTAGAGTCAAACAGACCATAAAGCAGGGGATGCTTTAGGGCGGGGCTACACAGTGATTGACAGGTCTCTACCGGAGACGTATACAGCGTCTCTACGTCACCCCTCTGCATTCCAAATATGGTCATTTCTGTTCACTGGCTGCGAAAAAAACAACATGGCGTTGGTAATCCAAGATGGCGACGGCTAAATCGCAAAACTCAAGGCTTCAAAACATGCTTCATTATATATGTTATAAACTGCAATTATCCTTAACTGTTTCTACAATCTCTGAACTAGTGCTGAACTTTTCCTTTAAATGTCTGTGAAAAATGAGGGCCCAACTTCCTTCTCATAACACCTGCTCTCAGTAATTGAGTTAAGGTAAGCGTGCAGTAAAATGTGGGAGTAGCTATAGGTCATGTTGAAAGACAGAAAGGAGAAAATTGAATTTGGGAAAGCAGCCAGCTGAGGGGGAGAGGCCCTCCTGGAGAGAAGATGTGAGCTGATATGCTCCCTGTAACGTGGCTTCCAGCTATTTATGTATACGTGTGTTTAAATGCAAGTCTAGTGTTTGTGCATCTCTGCACAGCTGTGGCCAGATGTGTAATGAGTTTTATGTATAAGGGCGAACGTGTCACAGGCAATCTCTGCTCGTAACATTAATGTTTCAGCTCAGGGAGGAAGAGGAGGAGGAGGAGGAGCGACCTTCAGAAGTATAACGTTAACGCAGACGCTCACAATCTCAGATGTATACTGACAAAGACTGGTCTCACAAAACATAACTGATGCATAAACTGGTTATGCAGAAGATGCAAATTAAAATTTAATTAAAATCTAAATTAAAATTCTCCTTCAGTCATCAGAGAAAAATACGTTATTTAATAGAGCTGCAATGATTAATTGATAAGTTGTCAAATAAAATAAATCAACTGTTTTTAACAACTATCACTTAGTGAGTTTGAAAGTCAAGATTCCAGCTTCTACAATGTGAATATGTTCTGGTTTATTCACTCTTGTGTGACAGTAAGTAAACTGAATACATTTTAGGACGTCATCTTGGCTTTTGAGAAACACCGGTCGACATGTTTCACCATTTCCTGACATTTTATAGAACTAACAACTATTTGATTTATTGACACAAAAATCGACAGATTAATCAACAATGACAGCAATCGTTAGTTGCAGCCCTGTTTCTTATTAAAACTGTTTATTCCAACACGATACACGATATTTCATTTTCGCATGATGAAATATTTTTTAAATCCTGAAGCCATGTGTTTTGTGTGACTGCACTATTAAAAGTAGAAACGTTTATTGGCTCCCTGTATCATTTGTAATATTTCAGCATAAAGATGGGAGCATTATAAGTCACGTAAGAGCTCAAATCAAGAAGGTTTTCAGGAGCCTTGAACAGTTACCCGGCATCTTGCAATAATAAGGGAAACCAGGAGGGTTCCCTGAGGAACTCCTGCAAACATTTAACACGTTGACGGTTCCCTCACTCTGCCTTTCTGTCTTTGGAGCTATTACAAAAGGTACAAAAATGATGCTCCAATACAAGAAAAAGCAATCCATACAAAATACAAAACCAGATTCATTGCGACAGGCTCTCAGAGATGCCACCCCCTCCGTGCATTCTCACTATTACAGGGAGGGAAACTACCTCTCAGGTAATGTGTTCTGGCTGCTGGGAGCCATATTCCCAGGACAGAGTGAGATCAGTTTGTCACACAGAGTATCCCTCTCTCTCTCTGTTTGCATTCGAAAAATTGCCAGAGATACTCGCCCCCGGCCTTTTCTGAAGTTCTTCCGAAACTATCTACGGTCACCGTTAAAATTGCCAGCGTGACATCCTGACCGTAAATATTTCAGCTTGGATCCAGCAAACCGACCAATCTCACTGTACCAAGTCAATTCTTTCCAAAGTGGTGACAATCTTCTCTTGATCAAAAAGCCTTCTAACAGATTGCCCCCTACGAGGGGAAATCAGTTCAAAGCAAACGTATGAATGGAAAATCCTTCTGACTGGACCAGAACATGAGCACTTCAGGCTACTCAGTAATTATTTTCTTTAGAAACGAGTGTAAAACTTTGTCAAAAATCGATTTCAGTGAAAGCAGGAAGATTGAGTTCAGAAAGTACAAGCAAAGGAAAAAAGCAATTAAAGCACAGGAGAAGGTATAAGTACTGATGAATACAATACAATAGATATTTGAATGAATAGCACTGTTTACACAAAGACAAAGCTCCAGCACTGAAATCCTTTTTCATATCAGATACAGAGACAATCCTATTTTTCACAGATTTAGAAAACTAATCGCTTCAAAGATAATGACTTTTCAGAACATGTGACTTTCAAAATCAACAACAGACAGGTGTTTACTTGAGCCTCTCGTTTGTTATGTAATGTTTAAAATATCATTTTGACTGCAAGCATACAGTATTTGACTAGTTACCAGAAGGATCACTAGTCCCAAAGTGCTTTCAAAAAGTGTGTGTTTGTGTTAAAGAGGTGGGAGTGTCCGATGATTCGTTCATTATTATCTCCGCCCGGAGGGATGGATAGAGTGCATCAGTGAGTGAAAGTGCATCTCTGTGTCTGTCCACTGCTATCACCGCCAGGCCCACCTCTCCTACATAAAGTGAGACGCACAGACTTTGAAGTTGTTTCGCCTCTTTTTGTTTTGTTCCTCATCTCTCAGTGGTTTCATGTCACTTTTTAATTAATTTGGTCTTTTTGCAGTTATTGTAACACAGTTGTCTGAGGATGTTTTGCTAATTTTTGTACTCTCTTTTGCCTCTCCTTGTTATTCTTGTCTGTTGTTTTTTGCATCTCTTTGTAGTTGTTGTGTGTCTCTTTGTTGTCACTTTGAGTCTCTAGTTTTAGTCGAGTCTAGTTTTTCTTGTGTCCCTTCGTAGCAAAGAGTCACGAGTCTCTTTGTGTCTCTTTAAAGCTGTTTTGCATCTTTTTGAAGTCGTTTTATGTTTCTTGTGCTCGTTTTGAGTCTCTTCCTGGTTGGTATGTGTCTCTTTGAGTGACATTTTGTAGGTGAAGGCCAGGGGGCCCCTTGACACTTTGGGCCCCTGGGCCTGTACCTTGTAATCCTGTTCAGTGATCAGGGGCTGACGGGCCACTTTATTTACTTTATTCTCTTTATTATCTTATATATATAGAGTGCGAGCACATAAATCGTGAATTTTGGCTTCACATTGCTAACGATATACTCATACAGCATGAGTTGTAATTAAACAACAACATTTCCAAAATGCTACACTCTAACACCAGTGTGAGCAGCGGGTCTATAGACCTATATTAATAACTTGTATGTGAGTGTTTGTTGTCTTTAAAACCAGATAGCCATGTGTAACGTGTGGAATGCTTTGACTTAAATTGGGTAAAGAGGTCATCGGGGTTAATAATAAGTCTGTGTGCATGTGCAGAAATAGGTTTCCTGTTATGGCTCTGTGGTCTTAATAGACCTGTGTAAAATTAGCACAGCAGCTAACAGTGTAGCTGACTGGACTGAGTCCGTTTCAGCAGAGGTCTCGGGAGGGGGCGGGGGGGATCGAGGAGGTTGCACTCAATTCCACATCCACGTCCTGATTGGACCCGGAGCGGAATGGGATTGACCCCTGGTTCCCTGTAATCAGGGACCTGTTAAAGTGGCCGGGGCAGGGGAGCAAACCTGGACTCGCTATTAACCGACCCTCCAAACTCCTGCTCCGACGAGCCCGAGCCAGGGGAGCCGTACAGCAGTCAGCAGCGTGAGTGGTAGTGACAATTCCTCCCCCTCCCCCCCCCCCACAATGAGATTGTCCCCTACAGGGACCCATACCTGGGACTCGTTGATTAAACGTCCGAGGAGTTGAGGGCTTATTTTATCCCCCTCTGGAGAAAGATATCTGCCTCAGATGTGATTTAGGACTGAACCAGCTCAGCCGGCGCGGCTACACGTCTCCAATTTCATAAAGAAAAAAAATAGATCTATAACTTTCACACAGTACATCCCAGAAGAAGCTGTTCTACAGAGCAGAGGAGTTTGAGTGTTGCTCTGTCGGCTTTTGGCTTGGTGGGTTACGTGGATGGAAGACAGAAAAATCAATGTAAAGTCGTATTGAAAGGATAAGTCAATATTTCAGAGGGGATTATACAACATATTAGATACAAAATAACCTTTTTCCAGGCTCCTACTCATCCAAATTTGACATGAAAGTGATGAGCAGGAGGAAGCTGTGCAGCTAAAAATCCTGCAAAGCACCGCTTGAAATTGAGCGCCTTCAAGTGGATCCATGTTTACAAGAGGACTACTTCATATTTGACCTTTGGGGTGCGAAAAACAAGGTAGGACTGCAACTAATACAGTTTCCATTATCAATTCATCGTAATCCATTTATCTAAATTACCAAATTCAAAGGTGACACTTTCAAGTGGCGAATTCTGTCCAACTAACAGTCCAAAACCCAAATAATTTCAGTTAACAATGACATGAAACCGATAAAAGCAGAAAATACTCCCATTTAAGACGCTTGAACTTGCAGATATTTTGGTATTTTTGTGAAATGAAATAGCTTGAAGGATCAGTCAAACTAATAATGTCAGCATTGCAACTAGAAGCTTCAAGTTCTGGAGCACGATGGTTTTTTTGTTTTCATTTACTTTCCCCAGGCGACAACATTGTTTCTCACGCGATAGTCAATTTTGAGATTTTGTCTTATTTCAGACTGGAGGAAAAAAAAAAATCCAAAATACACATTTAGGGGGTTAATTTACATCTATTTGCGTCTGTAGATTTCTCTTAAATTACCTCAAAGTTACCATTGGATAATGCCTCATTTGCATATTTGAACAGAACATTTTCAGAAAACTTGTAATACAAAAAATTATTGTCAGTAATCAACTGGGGAAGTTTCATGGTGATATCTATTAGTTACATAGTTTACGGCCTTCTCTCATCGTGCTGGACATTAACTGGAGAGGGAGCAGTGAGAAGTGTGTCTCGCTGAATGAGAAGCGAGCAGAACAACCTGCATCCTCGACTCATTGCTCCTCTGGATAAATAAGGGAGGGACTCGGTCGCCCAGACGACGCTTTAAGTAGCAGATTCAATTAAAATCCAATCAAGAAGAAACCGCAAAGTCAAACATTAGCAGGGCTCGGCTTTTGTGGGGCCGGCAGCGACACTAGTGGGACTCTCCTGTTCGAGAAATGGGGGAAAGGGTGAAGAGAGGCAGCCTGCCGGGCCAGCAGAACGTAATTGGGCTCGAATTGGATAGAAACTAAAGCTATTACTGAGGCAAATTCAATCTGAGGACGTGATGGCTTCCAGCGGCCAAACGGCTCTGCTGCACAGCTGAGACGCTGCAGAAACACTCGAGCTTCTCCTGGTTCTGTCAACACAGCTTTATATCTACAGCCGATCAACCTGATCACACCGGGGCCCCGTAATCTGTGTGTACAACGTGTGTAAGTCAGCTTTCAATAATGCAACACATGCTAACAGCAGAGCAGAGAGAGCAGACGGCAAATCAATATCACGATGTGCAGGCAGCGGAAACATGACGACGACATTGTTTGACGTTGTTTCTCCGACACAAAAACCCTCAAAAATCATGGCTAATTTATTAGATTTTTTTTAAACAATTGAATGCTTCATTTTATCTCCATACAAAACAAATAATTTAGGAAATAAGTAATGTTTTATGTTTGATAAATTGCGGCCAGAGAACACCCGCAGCCAATCAGAGACATGCGACTCCTGTGACATGCTGACAGCTTAGTGACAGTAAACAGTGGTGGACAGTCCACCTGGGTCTGTCCACGGTGGACCGGTCTCTGCTGGAGGATCTAGGTCTGTCCACGGTGGACCGGTCTCTGCTGGAGTCTGAGCTGAAGGAGTTTCTGGTGAACCTGCATGATGTCATCTGGTTTCACCAGAATCCGACCCGGTGGCTCCGATGACGAGCATTAAGAACAACTCTATAGAAACAGACCATCTTCTCTCTGATGGTCTCTTTACTGATGGAGGTCTGATAGAGGATCAGGACTACACTGAGACTGGTTCAGAACCAGTTAAAAGCTCCTCACAGTAACTTTTAGTTCTACTAAAAGCCTAAAATAGGTTACTGAACAAAAGTAAAGTTGTCAGAACCAGCAGCTCTGAAAATGCTGGAGGAAAGTAAGTTGTTTGATGTTTTGTAGATGACGTAAACAGGATGTGTTGCTCATCTGAGCAACACACACACACACACACACACACAGAGAAGTGCTGCACACATTGTTACGTCATCTTTAAAGTTTTTAGGTATATTTAAAGAGTGAGCCACAGCACACTCCTGACCCGACAAAGCAGTAACAAGTTGGAACTTCAAATAAAAAGCGCCCCGTTCACTCCTCCTCATCATCACCGCCTGCTCTCCAGCTGCCTCCTCATCGTTCTGGATCTAACAGCTGCATCACTTCCGTTTTGCCAAATAACTGTTTGTTTCCCCCTTGAAATCGCATTCAAATGTATTCATTTGTCGCCGTTTAATTGATTTACTCCACGACTTCCTTCAGTGCCGGCACCGAGTGATTGTATGCTAATCTCTCGCGAGGCAAGCTGTGAAAACGAGCAAGGTCAAAGCCGGCTGAAGGATGCCTAAAACTGTCACAGTCTCTTCAAAAGAAGCTTTTGGCGAATATTAAAAGCGACCACGACGATGTCTCCGGCTCCTCGATTGGTCTCATCGCGAGCTTCCACGGCTGTCCATGTGTGTTATCCGTCGTCTGACCACCGACGCTAGCTATTTAGCATCTGGCTAATCTGCATGTAAAGCAGGAGGCTCGCTCTGCCACGGGGTTAGCATTGTTATGCTAATGGTGCACATATCCATCTGGGGGAAAGGCTGAGTTTAAAAGTTGTGACTTAGCTCATTGATTCAACTTTTCTCTCCCCCCCCCCCCCCCTCACCCAATCTCTGTATGCCTCAGGTCCAATTAGAGGACCTGCTGGTGAGACATGACAAATGACTGGCTGATCGTTGGCCTCCCAGAGCCCATAAATCCAGCTGTCTGCCTCTCGCCGGAGCCGCTATCGTTCCTGCAGCCAAATATCGGCACCGAGCACGTAATGGGTTCTGGATCATCAAGCAGATGGCCCGAGAGTCAGGGTCCGCCACAAACAGAGAGAGATTAGCAGGCTGGGAGGGCGAAGAAATGCATTGTTCTGTGAGATGCTACAGGAATGGATCGCAATAGAAAACACCTGCTTGATAATAGGAAACGTCGTCACATCAAACCGTTTCTTCTGTTTTTTGCATGACGGCGTGCTGCAAGATGGAACCAAACAAAAATAACTTCTGCCGTTCTGCTCGGATTATTCCACCCTGCAGTGACAGTCGCTGACCCATTTAGGAGGGTCAGGAATAGAAATGCACACTCACAGCCCGCCAGTTAATATTTGTGAGAAGACACATGTGAAGAAAGCGACCACAGAGGGGGGGGGTTAGATCCATCATGAATCGACAGAGTAACGGCCGACAGGAGAGGGTTTATGACAAGGCCGGGTCAGCTCACCTCCTCCATCTCGACGGCCATTAGGCCATATGAAAGATCCATGTCACGAGTCCAGCCCCAAAGTTTCCACACTGCTCCTGACAGTCTGGGCTGCACTTTAGATTTAGAAATGCCAACACAGGAAAGATACAAATTCAACACACTATTTTTCTGAGAGTCTCTCGGGGATTCAGAGCCCAAAAAAAAGAAAAGAGAAAAACCAACAGTGACAGAGACGAACAGAGAAGTGCAGAAGGTAAATCCTTTTTTCACCTCACAGGCCTGCGGTGCAAAGATGCCGCCGGCGTTCAATCCGAGCAGCTTCTTTCCTCTTTGATTGTGCACGTTTTTGGAGGAGCTGACTCATATTCATTACCCAGGTTTACAGGGTTTCCTCACATCTGACAAAACTCATTTGCATTCAACCAAAAAAAACAGATTTTGTGTCGGCGCCACGCTGCGTAATCCCGAAATCGGTTTGACAAATCGATCCAATTTGTTCCTGTTATGTTGCTCCTGCCATCCCTCCGGCTCACATGTTTTCACCTCCAACACACCGGACATCTCGGCGAGCGACCGTCTGAACAACAGCTTTAGTGCAAACAAAACAAAAGGTAAATAATTCACGTGCAGATAGCTTTGTGGGCAAGCTTTTGAAGTCGCTCTATTGTTTTATTCCTGAACACGAGGGAAGAGGAAGATGGGATTCACCTGCAGGTCTGCCCTCACATTCTTGTGCACGTGTTTTTTTTTTTCTTTTCAATAATGCATCAGCCCCCCCCCCCCCCCCCCCCCCACACACACACACTCAGCCGTGGTGAAAGACATGTTAGGTGATGCAGACAGCAGCTCCTCCATCTCTCCAGCTACACAGTGCAACCAGGGATTTGAGGCTGAGCAACTTTCTAAATCAACTCAAAGTAAAAAATTTAACGAGTCATTTCTGACCCATTTTAAAGCCTTCTTGTGAATCTGTGAGCAAAAAACTTTGATTCTGGAGCAGCTGCGAGCAGAGATGCAGCTCCGCACTGCAACACGACTGCAATCGTGCTCTGAGAAATACCGGCTGGATGATGTTTCATAAAAACTTCGGAGCCCTCGGAGAGGAGAAAAAGGTCAGAGGATGTCCTGTTGGCAGGATTACTGGCTGGATGTCAAGCTTACAGGCATACAGGCCGCCAACCGGAGTCACGTTGCACATTCCCAGCCAAGGTTGGACTTTAAAAACGAAGCCACAAAGCTACAGTTCACTCAGCCAGCGTCCTTTTCTCTCTTTGTGAGGCAGAGAACATCACAAAATATCTGAGCTTTCTTTGAATCGGATCGCAGCTTCAAACGCAATCGTGAGCTTTTGATTCAGTCCACTGATCATTTCTGCACCTTTTCCAGATGTGAAACCTGTAACATGGAGATCAGGAAACAGGCTGGTCTCATTCAGCATTCGTAGCTGAGCCTACGACAACATGATGTGCTGTAAGTTGAAGATATCCCACAGAATTATTTTGTATGTTATCTACGTTACCGTGAAGAAGGAAAGTATACGTGAGGGTAGATGAGAGTAGGTGAGGATACAAGAGGGTATGAGAGGGTATGTGGGGGTACAAGAGGGTACGTGAGGGTAGGTGAGGACACAAGGGGTACGAGAGGGTACGTGAGGGTAGGTGAGAGTATGTGAGGGTACGAGAGAGTAGGTGAGGATACAAGAGGGTATGAGAGGGTATGTGGGGGTACAAGAGGGTACGTGAGGGTAGGTGAGGACACAAGGGGTACGTGAGGGTAGGTGAGGATACAAGAGGGTACGAGAGGGTAGGTGAGGGTAGGTGAGGATACAAGAGGGTACGAGAGGGTAGGAGAGGGTACGAGAGAGTACGTGAGGGTAGGTGAGGATACAAGAGGGTACGAGAGGGTAGGTGAGGGTACGAGCTGTTACGTGAGGGTACGTGAGGGTAGGTGAGGATACAAGAGGGTACAAGAGGGTAGGTGAGGGTACGAGCTGTTACGTGAGGGTACGAGAGGGTACGTGAGGGTACGAGCTGTTACGTGAGAGTACGTGAGGGTAGGTGAGGATACAAGAGGGTACGAGAGGGTAGGTGAGGGTACGAGCTGTTACGTGAGGGTACGTGAGGGTAGGTGAGGATACAAGAGGGTACAAGAGGGTAGGTGAGGGTACGAGTTGTTACGTGAGGGTACGAGAGGGTACGAGAGGGTACGAGAGGGTACGAGCTGTTACGTGAGAGTACGTGAGGGTAGGTGAGGATACAAGAGGGTACGAGAGGGTAGGTGAGGGTACGAGCTGTTACGTGAGGGTACGTGAGGGTAGGTGAGGATACAAGAGGGTACAAGAGGGTAGGTGAGGGTACGAGCTGTTACGTGAGGGTACGAGAGGGTACGAGAGGGTACGTGAGGGTACGAGCTGTTACGTGAGGGTACGTGAGGGTACGAGAGGGTACGTGAGGGTACGTGAGGGTACGAGAAGGAATAAGAGGGTACGAGCGGTTACGAGAGGGTACGTGAGGGAACGAGAAGGTAGGTGAGGGTACGTGAGGGTACGTGTTAATTGTGCTTTTAAGCGTTTTTTTGGGGGGCCAACATTATGTTATAAAACGAGAGTTCGGTTTAGGCAACAAAACCACGTTTGGTTTACGAAAAACATCACGAACATTAGGATAAGGCAATAAAACAGCTTAAGTAGGTTTAAAAACATCATGGTTGGCCTTCATATGACCACGTACAGTTAGACTTCCTTTTTTAGGGTGTACTAGTGAAAAAATAAAAGCTACATTCGTACATCTGCTCCCAGACACATGATGCAACGAGTTCAAGAAGTAGCAGATGATAAAAAACAAACTATGATCTAAAGCTCTTAAAAGCAGCATGGGGAGTTGGCTCATCAGTCTGCATGGAAGTGACACGGGTCGACGGACGAGCAACCGCCCGTCACTGACACACACACACGCATACACACACGGCGCACACACACACACACACACACATGAGGATGTATGGATTACCAGATGGGGGGGGAGGCTCCCTGACAACTTCAGCGGCCAAAGGGAATCCGAAACAGGAAACAAGACGCACTCTTTCTCTCTAGATGTGAGGAGCAGCAGCTGTGTGTGTGTGTGTGTGTGTGTGTGTGCCGTCATCTAACCCCTCTGAGCTACACAACAGAAATAACATATGCCATTTAATGTGTGCGAGTGTGCAGAGCAGGAGGAGGCAATTAGAGCAGAGTTAAGCTGAGGGTGGCAAACTGCAAGTACACACACACACACACACCCTCGCTGTGCAGTTGCAGGAAACACACACACACACACACACACACACACAACCGTCCTTGCGGGTCAGTAAACTCACACGGAGATGAAAGCACTCAAACAGACTCTATCTATCTGTCCTTTGATTATTTGCCCGTCTTGTACATGTTGACCTGCTGCTCGGTCTGCATCGATAGAATCAGGATGTAAACGTTAAACAGTTTATCAGAGACAAGAGTCCACGTCCTGTGTGTTTCCACGGACAGGACGTGTCAGCGTCTTTCAATCAGCTTCCAATGATACGACTGTGCCTTTGAAAGTATAAAACCATGTTTATTTATTTTGTATTTATTTATATGCACGTACATAAATAATAATGTGCAGGAGAAGTTAGAAGCCAAAGATGGCTTATGAAAATATCTCCCCTATTAGATATCAATAGTTCTACTTGAAAAAAGGATAAAAATATAAAGAAACAATTCATCAAGATTTCTAGAGAAAGCCGAAATATAAAAATGTAATAAAAAATATACAAATTACATAAAAGATAGAGTTTAGATACAATACAATGAAATCTGTAAAATGCCATAAAACAGCTAATTGTAGTAATTTTCTGATAATATATAGTATTATGTAATGTGTAATTTTTTTTCTAAATGCAATGACTAAATGTTCTCATTATGCTAAAACCGGTCCAACGTTGATGGGCCTTAAACACACCGAACCCTCTATTGTTAAGTCATGGGGGGGGGGGGGGGGGGGGTATCATTGAATGTAAACGTTGAAATACATAATATATAAGTATATAATAAATATTACGTGGCAATAAATCACCATGCTTAAACTGCTGTGTGAATGTATTTTATTCACGTTTAGAAAAGCTCCAGTTCAACCTGCACAGGAGCTGCACTCTGTGAGAATACGACTGTGAACGGACTTATTTTCATATGAGTCCAGTTCATTAACTACAGAGCAGCCGGTGGAAACTGACTGGAGTCTTCACAGGAAACCAGTAAGGATTAAACAAGCTCGGCATCACCACATCCACACACATTTCACTTTTCTAACCGCTTGCAACAAGTCGGTGTACGTGTGCGTGTGTGTGTGTGTGTGTGTGTGAGGATGTAAGCATTCCCAGAAGTCGATTCCACCAAACAAACACACTCATGTTCCTTCTTTCTGTGATCTATTAGTGTCTTGATCGGGATAAGTGGAGCACGGCTACTGTTAAAGAAGCCAAATGGGCTAAAGTGTGCATGTATTGATGTGTGTGTGTGTGTGTGTGTGTGTGTGTGTGTGTATTGATGTGTGTGTGTTTGTGTATAATCCAATCTCCCTTCTCCCTGCTCTATAATTGGGTTTGTGCTCAGCAGCTCAGACCCAGGCTGGATCTTCCTTTCAGGGAGGTTTTGTCTACATTTTTCTTTTTATTTCGAGTCGTAGCACACGCACGCACACACAGACACGCACAAACACACACACACACACACACACACACGCACAAACACACACACACACACACACACACACACACACACACACAGGCTCTACAAACACCCCCGCTGACAAGACACTTCAACAAGACGTTACAACGACGTTAAACCACGTTACAAGCATCAAGCTGTGTCGTGGTGTTAACAGGAGTGCTGCTTTAGTGTGTGTGTGTGTGTGTGTGTGTGTGTGTGTGTGTGTGTGTGTGTGCCCCCCAGGGAGAGTGATAATCCATGTATCCCAACCCCTAAAACGTACACAAACACTTGTTTTTGTTGCTTAAACAGAAAAATGGGGAAGAACTTCACAGTACAGTGCAAAGTTATCGCAAAGCAGCAGCGATTTAACAGCTGGAACTTTGCAGAACGTGCGCTCTACTGTGATTTGTTCATCTTTTCTGCTTTTCATGTAAAACAATGGAGACATGTTATTCTTTTCTCTTGTCTTTATTTGCATTTATTTGGTATTGAGTGAAAGTAACAGAGAGTTATCAAGTTACGTTATTTTAATAGAGTGACACTTGGATTATGTGACTGAATATATGAACAGTAATTGTATCAGAATACATTTTCAAGTAATCCTCCAAAAACACATCTAACAATCAGTGGTGGAAGAAGTACTCAGATCTTTTACTGAAGTAAAAGTACCAATACTAAAGCAACTAAAGCGTTCAAATACGTGGAGCGGATTACAAAGTAGAATATGTACCTGTGTGATGTAGAGGAGTAGAAGTATAGGGTAGCAAATGAAAATACATATAAAGTACCTCGAGTACACTACTGCTAACAATAACTTCTGTATAAAACTCTCAACGTTGTTGGAAAATGCTGCTGATGAAAAGCAGCCGACTATCATCTTTAATGTCTTTCTATCGTTATTTCCATCCCTTTATTGACTCGGCTCTCAGAGCTACACGTCTGTTCCTGTTGCTGCTGCAACGACCCGGTTTCCCCTCAGGGATCAATAAAAGTTCATCTGATCCGATATCATCTCCCCGGCTCCTCTCGTCTTATCTCATCTCGTCTCATTTCATCTGCAACAAGCTGCACCATCATCTGAGGCTTCCCGACAAGACAAAAAGGCTTTTGAAGGAAGACACCGTGTTATGTTTTTAGATGCACTATCGGGTTGTTTCCTCCGGAAGATTCAACCCAGAGATGTTTTTGTTCTAGGTTTTCTATTTAGAAAATCTGCTCCTTAAAATACAAAAACACCTTGATTCTACTATTCAAAGGTTGGAACTTCCTCTGAAAGCTACGTGATTACACAAAACATCACTTAAACTCTTCCTGCATCAGGCCTTTCTTCCCCCTACATCTTTCTTATTTATCCATGTTGAGTCTGGACGTGACAGCGTCTCCTCCGTCTGTGTCATTTTCCCTTTTACATTTCATCCCAGGCATCAACCTCCGGTTCTGCAGAGTGAAGCTGATGCTTCATGTGTTAAAGCTGCATTCTCTCTAGTGTCCACCAGGGGGCGACTCCTCTGGTTGTATAGAAGTCTATGAGAAAATGACTCTACTTCTCTCTTGATTTATTACCTCAGTAAACATTGTAAACATGAGTTTATGGTCTCAATCTCTAGTTTCAAGTCTTCTTCAATACAGCATGATGTTCATTTAGTACATTATGGTCCATTTAGAGTCAAACAGACCATAAAGCAGGGGATGCTTTAGGGCGGGGCTACACGGTGATTGACAGGTCTCTACCAGAGACGTATGTCTCTAGGTGAAGGTGAATACTACATTCACCTTCACCTTTCCTACTTAGTGCTGCAGACAGATTTTTTATGCAATTCATATCGTTTTATGAAGCATGATAACTTTAATGACTTTAGCATAGTGTTCCGAAACTCTTCTTGTCATGTCTGTGAGGCTTCACTCAATTTTCATGATAATTTATTTCAGTGAAAGCATCAGCATGCCGGCGATGAAACAGGTGATTGAGTGCTGGATACACAGTCTTGTGTTTCAATGCTTCTACATGCGCTCCTTTGATTTTGAAGCTACTTTAATAAACTGCCACATGAACTAATATCTAGCTGTCAGAATACGGATATGAGGCATGAATGGATTTATTAGTGTGATGACATAAAAGGCAGGGAGCACTTGTTTCATTCCCCCCCGCAGGCTGGAAAAAGGTGCAGCTGCTCTGTGAGAAGCGCAGTAAAAAAAGAAATCGCTCCAAATGGCTCCAAAATTCTTTATGGAGGGAAACGGACCAACAAACGATGCTGTGCTGAATGACTTCGCTGAGAAACGGGAGCCAAGGGAAGAAAAGGTCCGCCATGTACTGTCTCTCTCTCCCCCATTGAACACAGCGTCGGGGTAATTATTTGGCAGAAGACATCGTGAAACACATCTGACAGCTGCACCGAGCCCCTGTTCATTTCTGCAGCGTTGCAGCTCGTTACGCCGCTATGGATTTCGGGTGGAGAGGGAGGGACATCGGGACGAGGGTGAGTTTGAGTCCAGTTGATTGGTCCTGATGTTTGATCAAGAGAGGGATGAGGATGAGTTGAAACATGAACCTCATGGAGTCTAAAAGGGAGATCTAGGTGTTGAAGGGATGCAATCTGGAGGATTTAGAAATGAGTAGAAATCTTTAAAATCAGAGTAAATGTGTGTGTGTGTGTGTGTGTGTGTGTGTGTGTGTGTGTGTGTGCGTCTGCTCTGAACTAATTCATCAGTTTGTGAGTAAACGTCTCTGCCGGGATTTCCTCTTTTGTTCTGCAGATATGAATACTTGCCAACGAGCAACACTTACTTCGCCCGCGAGCACCGACGTTCCCACAATGGACGAGCGAGAAATGGCGTAAGGTCTCAAGGTCTCGAGAGGAGTTCCACACATAGATAGTGATTCTGTTCGTGTCGTTCCACAGCTGAAGGGTTCTTCACCTTTAGCCTCACCTATTTCACGTTTTAATTTGTATTGACTTTCTTTAAAACTCACTGTAGTTTTGCTGACGTAATTATTTTATTTTTGCCTCCGGAGCAGCTTTGCCTCAAGAGACAATTCAACTGCAGCTCTTTAAATTCTTGCAGTAGGTGTTTTACTGGCACTCTGCTGCTATCAGGAACCCCTGAGACGTTTGGCTAGACACACTCCCCTTCATTATGCAGGACGAGTATTTAATAGGGTTAAAAGCTGGGAGGAATCGGCTGTCCCCCTGAGGTACATGGCTGAGTCATTTAAAAAGAAAAAACAGTCAAATTCAAGATTTTAAATTGCATTTGGAAAAGACTAATATGACAGTCTTATACAATGCTTAGCACACACTAAAATAAGCCGAATCTTAAATGCCACTATTGTGACAGAGCCTGCTGAGCTAGCAGCTCTGTGAGGCTGTAATTAGGCACAGCGGTGCTTTGAGCTAAATGTCAGAATGCTAACATGCTGGTGTTTGGCAGGTTTAACGTTGGCCACGTTCACTTCATCAGTTTAGCGTGTTAGCATGCAGAAATGAGCTCATTTAAAAACAAAGTGCAGCTGAGGCTGATGGGAATGTTTCAAATCCTTGTTCAGAAACCATTCTGGACGAGTAAACACTTTGTACTGATGATGGCTCCAGATGAAATGTTTAGGAATTCCGAAAGTTATTACATTTCATCCTGAGAGGAACATTAATGTCTTAACTAAATGTTATTGCAATCCATACAATAGCTATCGAGACATTCCTCCTTGGTTTTAGCAATCAAGATAACCCTCTTTTTAGAATTAAATTTAACATCACGCTGCACACTTTAACTTGCTGTAAGCTTGCACTGTAGAAATAAAGTTTTTCATTGACCTGAATACACACATGTGCATTTACCTCTGGCAGTGTCAGTGTGTGTGTGTGTGTGTGTGTGTGTGTGTGTGTGTGTGTGTGTGTGTGTGTGTGAGTCTGTACAACTCTCATCCCTTCTGGCCGAAGCAGATAAATCTCTACACCAGCGTTAGGACTGACTGACATGTGGACTTCCTGTGTGCCGCGCCCCAAAAGGCTCGTAGAACTCGAGTGTCTGCATCGGTCCAATCACCTTTAAGAAGTGTAGCTTTCAAAAGGTCATCGCCGCCAATCGATATCCCTCAGAGAGCAATTTGCAGTCGTCACCTGTCAAGCGAGCGCAGCATCCAGACCTCGGGGGCGAATCGGCCGGCGAAGATGGCATCACTTTAAGATCGGGGAGTAGAAGAGCTCTGAGGAACCTGAAGGGCTCCTTCAGGCTTCAGACCCCAAGAGAACCGGCAACGGATCTTTAAAGAACTGTTCCACAAATCTGACTCATAGTTTAAATTTTCACAGCTTTCAGTTTGTTCTTTTTACGAGTAAAGGGCTTTACACATCGGGGGAGTAACGAATAAACGACACAAATATGTGAATATTTGTCTGCAAATATTGCATGTATATGGCTTTTATTGTGAAAGGTAAGAACAGAGGGAGTGGACATGGTCTGCGCCGCTTTTGTCAAAGTTCTGCAGAGTGAAGCTGATGCTTCATGTGTTAAAGCTGCATTCTCTCTAGTGTCCACCAGGGGGCGACTCCTCTGGTTGTATAGAAGTCTATGAGAAAATGACTCTACTTCTCTCTTGATTTATTACCTCAGTAAACATTGTAAACATGAGTTTATGGTCTCAATCTCTAGTTTCAAGTCTTCTTCAATACAGCATGATGTTCATTTCGTACATTATGGTCCATTTAGAGTCAAACAGACCATAAAGCAGGGGATGCTTTAGGGCGGGGCTACACGGTGATTGACAGGTCTCTACCAGAGACGTATACGGCGTCTCTACGTCACTCCTCCTCAGTCCATATATGGTCACTTCCTGTTCACTGGTTGCAAAAAACAACAACATGGCGACGGCCGTAATCCAAGATGCCAACTCAAGGCTTCAAAACATCAGTCCACAGACCAACGGGTGACGTCATGATGACTACGTCCACTTCTTCTATTTCAGTCTATGGTTCAGACACGTATTTCATTTTTAAACTTGAATTCGTGCCTCGCAGTTTTATTCCTCCGTCAACCAGTCAAGTTGCAGTTTACATCCACGTCTGTCCAAAATGTCATTACTTCATCATTTTATCTAATTAAATATTTCTGTACAAATTGTCATAATTAGCATATTAATTATTGAGTAACGACAAAAAAAATGTATGTTTTTGTGACGTTTGTGACTGCCAAAATCTGATCAGTTCATCCTTGAAGATGAAATTGAGAATGAGAACAGTTGCCTCGGGCCACTTCAGTGCCAAAAGTGCATTTGTTGGGGGACTATTTTCAGCGGCGGATGAATCCACATTCAGTGCTGTAGTGAATATTTGTGGCAGCAGGACGGCGTATGTGGGATTGAGTATAAATAAACTACAGTGACCATGTTCATAATGAAGGAACATGTCAGCCAGTGCATCAGTGAGGCTCATTTATGGGATTTTAATTGATCTCTGTGGCTCAGAGGAAGAAGATGCATCAGGCTTTGAAACACACACACAATACTTGTTAGTAGGATACAAGTATTGCTGGTTTTGATCTTTCATGGGAACTGAAATACAAAGAATATCACCAGAGTTATTCTTCAAGTTTTTCACTCTCAACAGAGCTGCTATTTCTCCATATTTCAGTAAAAAAGACAAAAACACTTCATTACTAGCAACAAGAATCCCTTAAAAACTATCGCTAGCATCACATAATAAGTCGAATACACCATGTAGTACAACTCTACACTAGTGTAAACTCAGGCTCCTCTAATCCTTTGAATTTAATGCTTCAAGTTTACATTCATTTGCTTCAACAAAACCTAAACAACGTATATCTTATGATGACAAATGTAAATGTAAAATAAATCAATGATGACCTCGTGGTCTTTGTCATCTGGAGTCCTTCCTCTCTCGGCATCAGTCCGGTGAAAGAAGTCGACGCAACACTCAAACACAAACATGCAATTCCCGAGCAATAAAGAGAATCCTACATCAGAGAGCAGCGGGGGCAACGCGCGCCGGGCCATCAATCTTTAACTCCGACTCTAAATCTCAATGAATTCTGGGTATTTTTAGCGGCAGTGGCATTTTATTCCACATCATGTGACTCCGACATACGAGAGACAAACGTGAGCATCGGGAGGAAATCCGGATCAGCGATTCATCTTCACGCTGTGCATCAGATTTCCAATCTATACTGAGAGTCGAGTGTTTACTTCTTATAGACTTAAATTACACGTTATGCTACAAAGTCCTCACAAAGGTTTTAAATAGTTTGGTGAATCTCTTTTCATCGGTTTCATTCGAAGAGAGGAAGATAAATATGGACCTGAAGTACTTTTAAAACCAACATAGATTTTTAGTTTCTTCATTTCTTTGCAAAGTTCCCACAGACGTCGCATGTTAGCTCGCTGCAGCTCTGGTGTGGGTGTTTTTGGCGTTAAAGGTGTGCGCTCTGCCCGCTGAGCTCCCAGAGTTCCCCAAAACACCAAACATCTTCCGACCCGGATGCTTCTCTTATATTTTCCCTAAACTGCACGACAACATCACAAAAGGTACATCACACTTATTTCAGTGAGAGATTTCATGTGTTCGTGGCTACAGAACCAAATTCAATAGACAAATCCAGATCTCATCTCCACAAACTTCACATTCCGTACTAGAATATCTAAAATCTAAACAAAATGCCTCATCTTAGTTATAACCAAGACACGATGTCTTTCCTAAACGTTGTTCCAAGCCGTGCTCAACAATGATCTGGTTTCTAATATCTCCTGTCAATTCAAGAACAAGCTGTAAAGATGTCATCCAAGCACCACACACAGATATAATCTATATTAACGATGGATCAAATGACGACGTATAACGGGAAAAGTGTCGCTCGTCATCGCAAACCACAAAAAGAATGATCACCGACTCTGCAACTCTACGGCACTTTTTAGCCTCTTTTAGCTCCTGGTTTTGGTTTTACGTTACTTTTTAAGGTATAATTCAGTCTCAAGCTCTGATAAAACCTCACTGTTCAGGCAAAGTTAAGAGAATACCGGGTATCAGAAACTGGAAAACAGAGCAGCTGAAGATACAGATACAAGAGAATATTGGATTTCAGGTGAACACAAACAGGAAGCCAAATGAGTGATTATGTTGATCTGTGTCTGGTGGGTGTGTGAATATAGGCAACACATTAGCTTTAAAAGGCAATAATATGTCAGAGGAGTGTGTCCTTCAGTTTGTTGGGAAGCTCTTCTGCCCCCTGGTGGCCAAGAAAAATCCCTTCATACTGATTCAAGCGACTAAAAAGCCCCAGAAGCTTAAATTAATATCCAGTGTACAGAAGTGTAACGGCACACTGAGGAACATCCGCACCACTCACTTTACATCCGACCGATAGCAAGGAGGAGTGCGAGTCAGTCACCACCATCGTGTCCCGACAAGAAGGCGAAACACAATCCTCCTGTGACCTTCTGACAAAGAACGCGTGCAGCACAAACGTGCTGGCTGAGGAAATGGAGAGCTGAGGAGAAAAGGGATATTTTTAACCTCAAGGCAAGGAGCAAATTATGCACATTAGAGGCAGCGGAGGAGGGAGACATGGGTGTGTGACTCAGGTGGGACGGCGACGACGTGAGGTAATTGTTAAAGAGATTAGAGTTTCTGGGTTTCAGGCAGAGGCAGAAAGTTGCTCTGCTGTTCTGAAATGACTTTTTCTTTCATGCAGTTTTGTAACGTTTCTGACCAGGAGACTCTTAAAACAGTCAACTGTACAATAGGAGTGTGGTGGATGTCTTTTTCTTCTTTCTACACTTTAACCGGGCGTGCTAATGCCGTTAGCTCAACTCCTCCTGCACAGAGTTCAGCTGCATGCATGTGAGCAGGTGCTCGAGTGAATCCATGACGGCCCCCCGTCCATATTTAGTAAAGCTCTGTGATGACTCCACAGACGTGTCCCTCTGCCTCCAACCCAGATTATTTTGGTGGCAAAGACTTTCCAGGCACTGGCCGGGAGGGAAACAGCTGCAGCCGGGCGCCATGAGGAAAACACCACAGCTATTTTAACTTTCACTTCGTAACCGAATATCAGAGTGTGTGTGTGTGTGTGTGTGTGTGTGTGTGTGTGTGTGTGTGTGTGTGTGTGTGTGTGTGGAGGGGGGTAAAGTCACCAGGCTTGGAGGTATTTGGTCACATAGACTGAAATGTACAGTTGAGATGTACTGGATTCATAACACACGAGTAAAACGTTGCTGACGCCGGTAAACAGGCGGCGGCGGGCGGGCAGCCATTATGAATGCGATGATAGCCGATAGCAAAACACGATACTGCAAGCCAACTGTTTGTGGCCTCCTACAGGAAACTGCCAAAGCGCCGTACTGTATGTATCCGTCTTGGCTCAGATGTTTGTGCCACAGGGAGAAAAGCCAAAGAAGGAGCAGCGAGGAAAATGGTTTACAAACTCCCAGTCAGAGCTGATTATTTGGGACGTGGAGCGTCGCGGCAGAGGTGGAGAGTAACTGAGTACATTTACTCAACCGAGCAAATACTGCCATTTCTTTTATACTTCATTTCTTGTAAAAGAACAACCCGCTGTACTATCAACACTGGATTATGTCAGTACACTGTAAGCTCCATGCTGCTGCGGCTACACTTGCACCACTGGATGTCATTAAGTAACACAGCGTCAATTCATTCATCGCTCCGTGAGTTCTATATGAAAAGGTCAGAGGTCATAACTGACATCTAGAGACATTAGTAGACCCGTGTCTTCATCCAGCTCTTGACTGGGGACGACTTGTTTCCAGTCACACACTTCAACTTCAGCGGTAGAGATTTAAAGTTCTGATTGCTGGTATCTTTAATGTCCTGCAAGAATAAATATATAATATAATATATATTACTTTTGCTACTTAAAGCTACAACAAGGAACTTTCATGTTGTGTTGATTCTGGCGGTCCCTGTGGACAGACGTGGTAGTGTCTCTGAGCACCAGAGTCCCTTTAGAAAACACTCCAATGACGAGCTTTAAGAATAACTCTATAGAAACAGACCATCTTCTCTCTGGTGGTCTCTTTACTGATGGAGGTCTGATAGAGGATCGGGACTACACTGAGACTGGTTCAGATAGAGGATCAGGACTAGACTGAGACTGGTTCAGATAGAGGATCAGCACTAGACTGAGACTGGTTCATATAGAGGATCAGGACTAAACTGAGACTGGTTCAGGACCAGATAGAAGCTCCTCACAGTAACTTTAGGTACCTTACTTTTAAAAAGCAGACAGGACTTGTATTTGAGTATTTCTGCTTTGCCGTGTTGATGTGAGCTCTCCTTCCATCACCACTGAGTCTATGTTGACAGTGTGCCTCCTCTGTCAGTCAGGAAGTTATGATTTATTTAACTGAATTGCACCTTTTAAAGAAGAGTCTGCTTTACATTTGAGAGCTAAAAGTCTTTGCGGTGAAGAAGAAGAAGCATCCGATGAACCAGTGAATAAAATCCATGCGTCTCATCTTATTTTATTACTTTCCAGATCAATGTAACATAAGAAGGCTTAAAGCTGTCATGCTTTCGTCCCGTTTCCATCAACTGTGGATGATGTAGTTTTCATCCTCGTCTCTGTCGGTCGTCATATCGGGGGGGGGGGGGTTGATCTAACTACCGACTGAAGCGGAGCTTTGAACAGAAAGAGTCATCTCAACAATTGCAGAGTGAAGAAGCATCTGATGAAGCAGTGTGAAAGATCAGCATCATTAACGCTCTTACATGCCTCGTGTATCTTTTGATTCAGATCAAGGGAATTTAAATCCACTCTTCACAGGCCTGCTCATCCACAGTCTCACCTCTCGTGTCAACACTGCATTAGCGCTGCGAGTAAAATTGCTGTATTGCGACGTTGCACTCCACCGTGTCCTTCATCCGTCTCATTAGTGGGACGTTTTGACGGATGAAAAGAAAGCACAACATGATTTGTCTTTGCCTTTTTTGTGGAGAAGGAGCAGCATGAATTAAGAGAGTGGGGGGGGGGGGAGAAGAGTGAAACATCATAAAACATGTAAGCAGCGAAGGCAACATCTGTGAAGCTTAAAAGCAAAAGTGGCCCAGGAGGAGTCGAGAGGCAGTCGAGTGAGAAACAACACGGAGATGAAATCAAAGGTGACTTTCTCACCTTGCCAACTAATCTTACATCAACAAAAACAGATTTTGCACATTTGAAGATCTTGTATTTGGGTATTTATATCTTTCCTTCCTGGAAAACGTCTCTGTGTCTTCAACACTTCACGGTCCAAAGTACATTTAATGTACAAGAGCATTAATCTGCTGATCTAAAAGCAGCCTGGTCTCCATATGATTACACTCTCATTAAACTAAACTGCATTGTCGACCCAAAACATGATCTTTTACTAAAACCAAACTTGTTGCCTAAATGTAATTGAGAAGGAAGTTTCACTGCATGGGAACGTAGTTTAAGACGGCGGCAAGCAACGGAAATCAAAATGCCAGATGTGCCTCAAAATCACCATGAGGGGTTAAAACCAGACGGCAACCACCGGTTCTCGCGATAGAAGCCGATGCTGAAGTGTCCTAAAGCTGCATTCTCTCTAGTGACCACCAGGGGGCGACTCCTCTGGTTGTATAGAAGTCTATGAGAAAATGACTCTACTTCTCTCTTGATTTATTACCTCAGTAAACATTGTAAACATGAGTTTATGGTCTCAATCTCTAGTTTCAAGTCTTCTTCAATACAGCATGATGTTCATTTAGTACATTATGGTCCATTTAGAGTCAAACAGACCATAAAGCAGGGGATGCTTTAGGGCGGGGCTATGCAGTGATTGACAGGTCGCTGCCAGAGACGTATACGGCGTCACTTTCGAAAAGAAGACGGCGAAAATGCCAAACTCAAGGCTTCAAAACATCAGTCCACAAACCAATGGGTGAGTCACGATGACTACGTCCACTTCTTATAAACAGTCTGTGGTTAATAAAATAAATATTGATGATATACACGTATCTAGAAATGACAATGATATGAAGTGTAAACTTGGTTGAGAGACGCCAGGATTCAAGTATCTGTGGTTTGCCGACGTTTCAACATTTTCTTCTGGTGACCCGGTTGCAGTAAGCCTCCACTGTTCTGGTTCCAGTGAGGTCCAACACTGACAGGAAGATGAAACGGTCGGCCTCCTAAAGCTGTGGGATGGGATTAAGGTCAGGACTGAACTGGGAAACTTGTTTCTTTATGGAGCTGGCTGTGTGTCCGGGTGGGGGGGGGGGGGGGGGGGGGGTTTATCAACATCAACCAAACTTCCCTCAAATAAACACTCACGTTTAACACTTTCGAAAATGACAAAACCGCATCTGAGACAAATCAATTCAGAAGTGTCACAACTATCCCATTCAAAAAAGCGCATCCTATCATCCTCTTTGAATGTCTGAGACATTCAATGGAATACATCGATGAGACAATCAACAGACTCTTTATTTGGTGGTTTTCTCCGTTTGACATCAGTGTAAAGGAATATTATGAGGTTTTGAACTGTCAAACAAAGCTGTTTAAAGACATCACCTTGGTTTTTGAGAACTTATCATCACCTCATATTTCTAAAGAATGAATGGCTCATTGATAAAACAAGAGATTAATGTCTATTGTGTCTACATATGCAGCTCCTGGAGGTCTTATGTTTCATTGTCTACGTTCAATAATCTACTTGCTGTAATCACCAGACAGCTGGACCAGAGAGGACCCGGGACGCTGCTCTGATTGGTTGGAGCTCACTGCAAACTCATGTGACTCACATGCTCCAAATGCCACAGCGAGGACAGCCGGGGGGGGGGGGGGGGGCCAAACAGCGCGATGAACACTGGCATTAGTCCGCACTTCAGGGACCAACAACGGGGGACATGTCCTCTAGTGAGGGATGAAAACATCCATGTACCCACAAACACATCGCATACAGGATGTTTCTCCTGCCGGGACCATGACACTGTTCTTAAACATGTTTTTGCTGCTGTCATCATATTTCAGCATGATTTGTGAGAATATTCACAAAGAGAACGCACAAAAGACAAATTACCTGTAAACACACCGTAGCGTGGACTTCAATGGAGCTGTGTGGCGAGAGAAACAAACTCAAAGAAGACCCAGAAAAAGCAAGTGGATTAAAGTGTCCTTGAACGCAACACGCTGACTCGTAACAATCTGTAAAAGCTGTGAAGGCAAACAATGATGTCCATTGAGATGAAGCTTCAGGTCTGAAGGAGTGAAGGAATAAATAAAACACGGTGAAACGGTCGGGGGGGATGTGACTCATCAGTCTCATTAAAGTTTTTATTTTTCAGCTGTTTGATGAAAAGTCAGAACATAAGAAATAATCGGAGACGTGTTTAGCGCTTCACTTATTCATTTCCCCACACAGCAAAGCTATTTCCTTATTTGTATTAGTTGCAGTTTGTTCAGACATCAAAGAGACTTTTTGTTCCTTTGTTTACACGATTAATGTCTTCTTTTGATTTATTGCTTTGTTTGGAATAAAGTCCTCTTTTAGGACAGCAAAGACATGAAGTTATGAGTTATTCACTGATGAACAGGTGAAATGAGAACTAAATGCACCTTTTATAACGTGCGTCTTTCATCACAGCTCTGTTCTACTGCTGGAGAAAACAAATTAAAGTATTAAAGTAAGAATAAAAGTCGTCATATCTTCTGTCCAATCTAATGATAACTTACAGAAGTTTGTTCTTCTCACAGTAAAAACATTTTCTTCTCATAGACTTGACTTATTCTCACACTATAATGCAATGTTCTTGTAAAGTTATGACCATATTATCATTTTATGACTTCTCTTGTAAAACTACAACTTTATTTTCAGGCTTTTTGTTATTTTCTCCTCACACTATCATGACTTTTTCACCAAAAATACAACATTATTCTAAAAGATCCTTCATCCAGTGACCTGAAACATGCACACTCACGGACACGTGCACCTTTAAAAGTGTTAAACGTCAACTGCACATTTGTCAGCAGATCGGTGGAGGTGCAAAGGTGGAGAGGAGGTTCAGAACAAGGTGAGACAAGTCGGTGCTGCAAACACACAGTTAACACAGAGCTGCAGCTCCACTCCGTCCTCGGCCTGTCAGCCTGCGAGAAGTCTCACTCCCGGAGCGGAGCGGAGGTTCCTCTCACGTTCCCCTGCAGATGAGCAGCTCTCGGGTAGGTGGAGCAGCTCTCGGGTAGGTGGAGCAGCACGGTGCCTGGAGGCACAGCGGCACCAGTTATGTGAAATATGTAAACAATCGGCAGGCGGAGTGAGCAGAGTCATGTTGGTCTCTGCTTCTGCAGCCAAATAGAAAAAAACTCTCCTTCAGACTCTGAGAGAGAAAAGATCAATAAGAGGACGACATAAATATTCTGACTCGCTTTGTATGCAGAGAAAGAGTTTCAGCATATCGAAAAACTCCCACACGGAGTTTCATAAATTAAAAAACCCGACATGCAGAGGAGAGAGAAGGAGCAAAGTATGGAGAAGGTCAAAAAGTTCAGTGTTGTTACCACAAATATAATATTACGGATATATTCTCACAAATGATGAACTTTGTAATGTTATCTATGGTTATTCTTCAAATATTAGAGTTTCCTCCCATAACATTATGACATTGTCCTCATAATAAAAAGGCTTTCTGGCTGTATTCTAATATTATAACTTTTCTTAAACGCCAACTTTATTCTAAGGATTTTGACTTTTTCTCCGACTATCATAACTTTTGTACCTCCTAAAATCACAACATTATTCTCAGAGATTACTACTTCCGTCTGGTCTGCCAGCTGACTGGATAAAAACTGCTTATTAGAAATGAACGACTGCAGCTTATCTCACTGTCTCAGGCTGTCGGGAGGAATAATCAGCATGATGCTCTGGTGGCTGAGCAGCTTCACAGGATCCATTCATCACTTGAATAAGATCTGGTTCTGGTTCTGCAGGAACAATTCTTCACTTTTGATGCATCCAAACATGTTGCTGCAAATACTGCAGAACTAAATGGATTCTTTTTCCTCACTTTCCTGAGCAAAGAAAACTGGAATGCATAAAGAGAAGATTCAAACACACAATCGACCTCTTCTTCTTCTACTTGTAATAACGATCGGCCCAAACGAAGGTGAAGGCAGCGCGGCGCTGTTAAACTGCTGCAACGCCTCTTATAGGAGCAGGTCAAGGAAACTATAACCTTGACACGGGAGGTTTCCTGTTTCCTGTTTCCTGTTTCCTAACGACGATCAACTTCGGTTTTCTTTAACCTTCACCACAATCTTTTCTTGACTTCAAGTCACTAAACCAAACCTTAATCATAGAGGTGGCAGAAGACAGAGACGCCTAACATGGGTTGTGTTTCTGCAAAGAACAATTTGCTGAATTCCCACGTTTTTGAACATAGTTTCATATCAACGTCTCTAAATACGTGATGTCGATGTTAACCACTCCGTTTCTGAACTGTTCTCAATTAAGTTTAGGTTTAGTAAACAAAACTACTTGGTTCGGTTTAGTAAAAGGTTGTTTTGGATTAAAATAAGTGCACTATTTCTTGTTTCATAAGGAACACAAACACTGGTCTCCTGGGTGAAAGTCCCATGCTTGGCCCATCCATCCACTTCAACACAAACGAAACAAAGAAAAAACCTCGAAACGTAATTTGAGGCCGAGTATAGGAGCATAAAAATATCGTATTGAGCTGTTTTTTTACCCTCAACAGGAATATTGTTTCTCGCCCTATTTTCAGGCCGATCACCAACTGCTCTCTCTAAAATAAAAGTATATAAAACCAATGAAACGTGCAATGAAACCCCAAGTGTCTCGGAGCAGACGCTGGCTTCGCAGCTCGTTAAGATGTTTCGGAGCATCCAGACGTCCATAGATCACCAGAAGCCTCACGGTCGGGTCAAACCGTCACAGGTAATAGCAACACAACCTTCTTCATGCATGACAGCTGATGCAAAACCTGCACCCACAACTCAAAATGATTCTTTTCAGTCCCTCGAACATTCCCACCCTCCAGACCTGAACGGATTCAAGTCACGGCTCTCTGACTCCCTGAAGGTTTCTTTTTCCTGCTCCCGCCCGACCTGGTGGCTCAAAAGGAAATTGATCTTCAGAATCCAGCTCCCGAGTTTTGGAAAAAAAATCATCACTCACACGCGCCAGCGGCCCTCACCGATGACCACTCATCTTTCAACATTTCATGGGGACCAGAAGTAGACGACAATTCATTCTGTGCATTCTGGAAGAGACAGCGATCCGCCAGCAGAGCGGCACCTGCACCTACTTTAAACAGAGCTGCACCTTTGACCTCACATCTATTCTACCAGACACCATCAACGCGCCTTAAACATCTCCGACAAAACCTGATTCATCACCTAAACCACAGACTGTATGAGAAGTGGACGTCGTCATCCTGACGTCACACATTGGTTTGTGGACTGATGTCTTGAAGCCTTAAGTTTGGCAATTTTGCTGGTACCATGTTGTTTTTTTCGCAGCCAGTGAACAGGAAGTGACGTAGAGACGCCGTATACGTCTCTAATAGAGACCTGTCAATCACAGTAGCCCCGCCCTAAAGCATCCCCTGCTTTATGGTCTGTTTGACTCTAAATGGACCATAATGTACTAAATGAACATCATGCTGTATTGAAGAAGACTTGAAACTAGAGATTGAGACCATAAACTCATGTTTACAATGTTTACTGAGGTAATAAATCAAGAGAGAAGTAGAGTCAATCTGAACCACGAGAACACCGCTGATATTAAAAGCTAGTTTTTAGGCCAGTTAACCCTGTTCGGCAAGACCACAAGTCCCATCAACCTCGTCCCCTCGTCTGTCCTGCAGAGCACAAACGTACAGCTGTTGAGCACAAGTGATACCTTCTGCATTGAGCCTGGTGTTCTCTAACAACAGATGCAGAGTGGAGTCCTCTTGAGGCCGACAGTCTGCTCGCACGTCTCATCTGTTTACTGCAATTACACCGACATCCCAAAACTAACGAGGTAATTATTTATCAGTGTCAAAATCTCAATCGCTCAGCGTTTCGGCCGGAGCTGAAGTGGAACTCCTGACCCCCGGCGTCCCCCCACTTTACCTCGACCTTCCCACTCAGGTTTATCCCAGCAGAGAGAGGAGGAAGGTGCAGATGAGGGAGAGGAGGAAGGTGCAGATGAGGGAGAGGATGGCTGGTCCTGCGGTGATCCCAGTCCACATAGTGGTGAGAGAGACGGACGGGTCGTGACATTCACACACAGGCTGAGTAATCGCTCATCGAGCGTGTAACACCCTCGTATCACACCTGTGGTTATGAATAGATATATTCATATACAGCTTCATCAATATGAATCTATAGACAGACGTGGACATGAAGTACATTTTTACAGTTAGATTTAGGGGCTGGATGTACTCGAGAACAGATAGTGGACATACATGCATTTCTGTTGATACGTCTAAATAGATGCTTTTACAGCTGACGTCATCGTAAATATGTTTGGAAATGTTGGCAACAGAAGTGTTGTTTGGCTCCAGACATCCAGATGAGTTTTCAAGCTTTAAACATTGAACTCAAACTGTGACCAGCATCGACATGTCTGCTTGTTTCATGTTCAAACTCAACTTCAGTCAGCATCACAGCGACAGGTGTTTCGGTTTAAGGAGTGACCGTGTTATCTGGTGACTTCCAGCACAATGCGTCCGTGGTTGCATGTTATACGTGAACGGTTAGTAGATAATAAACACAGATGAGTCTGTGTTTGAAACGGATCGGAGGCTTTTTACGAGGACCACAACAGGAAGCGGGGATCGAACCGCCAACCCTGCTATTAATAGATTCATCTTTCATCTTCATCCTTCGTCTCAGAGAAGCCGGATCTTATCGTACTAATCGATGTCATTAGGTCATCATGTCAGTGTTCATCTTTGGCTTCATCTTGATTTTATTATCTAGCTTTCTATCTGCTAAATGTTCCAACTTTTACAGCTTTCGATGCTAAAACGCTCTCCTTCACATTGCACATAATCATTTGATCCATTCTTTCATCTAAAATGTGTGCAGCTTTAAGTAAAGGACGCGAGTTCTTCTTCTGCTGCTCTGCCGTATAAAGGCTTGACATTGAGGACAAGTCTACAAATCCAGAATAAGCGCGATACATGGAGATATAAAACCCTCCCAGAGGACGACATGACAGCGGAAATCAACCGCACACATCGTTTCCTGCTGCGGGTATCCACCTGTTGTTCCTCACACCGACTCTTACATTATTCTGTGCCGACAGGAGAGGTGGCTGAAGTAGCAGCAGTGACCTCTCCGTGGGAGGAGAGAGCAGGACAGACGGATGGAGAGCGCGAGAGAGAGAGAGAGAGAGAGAGAGAGAGAGTGGGAGGAAGCAGCCGAGCGCGTCGGCACAAATCATCTTCACGCCAGAGGAGACGTGACAGGTGACTGCAGCACATTTCTGAGGCCTCGAGGTCCGCCGGGGGGGAACAGGGCAGCAGGGAAACGTGACAGACGGACTGAAGGGTTTCTACTTCGAGGGGGAGAATCTGAGTCACCTAAAAACTACAAACAAAGATCCTCAAAGAAAGGCCCCCAATCAAAAGCTCAATCTAGATGGGTGATGGGATTTTGACCCAAACTTTGCCTCATTATAAAGTAATTTACATATCCTCAAACACTTGGCAGTTAGCCTTGTCATGGTGGCAAATTGTCTCCCTCTTTAACAACAGTGTTACAGCACAACCGCTTTGGTTGTGGAACTACTTTCTGGTCTCAAAAGGACAAAGAAATGTGAAATTGTGCATATTTATATTTCCATAAGTAGAATTGTTAGACAGTTCACTGTGTAGTCAAGACATTCATTTTCCCTTCACGCATTAAACAGATACACACTGAAGTACTAACAATTTACAAAACGTTTCTAAAATGTACCAATAACTCTGTTTCATCTGTTAGTGAACCTTTTGTCAACATGTTGCCAATAAGTTGCAAGATTGTCAGAATTGGAAACATTCTTAACTCAAGGCTTTTTCACTTATAGGTATGATAAGTGGGAACGATATTTTTTAATTAATGTAATTTAATTAACATATTCCTTTTACACATACTTCACCTTTAATAAATATTGTTGCTCCTGGGATTGAAAAATTGCAGTTTTCCATATTGTGATCTCGATAATATTTTGAATAATTGTTTGAGTTGACTGAAGTCCTACATTTAGGTCCTGTGATGACATGAAGACTAAGGAAACTGCATCTTCCGATGAAGAGCATGAGAGGTGGTGGAAAGCTCTGGAAACCTCGAGCTGAGACGCGTTTGTCTCAGTTTAACTGAAGCTTCGACCTGTTTGTTACCTGATGAAGCAGCATCACTCCCGTTGCTATGGGTTGTGGTCAAATTACATATCTTATGCAAAAAGGTCCTTCAGCCAATCAGAAACAAGAACGCTCCATGGCACTTATGACTCCCCGGCCCTGAAGCACACCCGTCTACAGGACTAACAAACAGGCTAAACAGCTTCAGGCTTTTTATAAATCTTCTCTTCTCCACATTGCTGCACTCACCGTCGTCCCTGGAGAATAACCCCCCCCCCCCACGGCTCCAGATGGCCGGTCGGCCACCGGCTGCCAGGTACGACATGTCTGTGACCGACTTGGAGTGTCGCCGTGAGGCGGAGCTTATGTGTGGAAAACAAAGGTTAACAAAAAAAAATCTCCTCCATCTGGCAACGCTCAGGACAAAACTCAGGGCAGCGCCGCCGAGCTGCTGCAGCAGCGTCGGTGAAGGTGAGCGGTGAGCGTGTCGAGCAGCAATTGTGGGACTTTTTAAAGAAAGAAGCAGAAGCTGAGAAAAGAAGCAGCACCAGCTGAGCAGAAGCTGAGAGGCTTTTACACTCAGAGAAATACAAGACGTACGGTGCTTCGGATGGGTGTTTGGAACCCAGTCAGACTGATGCTGATGCTCAGCATGAGCAGCAGGAAGGAAAAGATGAATTAAGCTCACTGGCTGCAGCTCTTGTTGAGATATAATTGAATACAGAAAAAGGAGATTCTGGCTCACAGTCACTGATCCTAAGAGACCTCGTGTTCCAACAAAGAAAAGATCCACATTTGATGAAAAGAAAAACTGTTGCGGTCGGCTGAGTTATTATTATTAAAAGTTATATTTGAGTCATCCACAGAGCAGAGCGACAATACTTGATAAGTTACAGTGATATGATGAAGGCCGCTTTAAACCCAAACACGCTTCGTTCACAAACATTAAAACAGCTGAGCAGCAACTAGTGAGCTTTCAGGTGAATTATTTAACTTGGAAACAAAACAAACACAAAGATATGAAGACTCTGCTTTTCTAAACGGGTGAATCACTTATCTCGCGTCTATCTGGTGTTAAAGTTGAATTTATTGAGTTTTTTAGGCCACATGGGGAAAGTTAAAGTCTACAGAAAGCTGAGGGACACATACTGTAACTCTGACATGTAATCAATATAAAAACATGACATGTCAGCGAACTGTTTGTGTTTCCACCTGATGGAATCAATAACCGCTCAAAGCTCCTGAGGAAAGAATGTCTGGCTGTTGAGCTGCTAAATGTTCCACTTTCTTCACCAGCTGGTTACTGACTGTTAGTCTGCAGTTTAGTCATAAGACTTAAAACCCAGACGATGAGCTAAAGAGGGTTCAAAAGCTCCTTAAAGCTGCAAGTTTGTGATATTTCTCTCTGATCATTAAACTCATTTGCAAACTAATATGACAAACTGCTTTCGTCTGTTCTATGCAACTTATCCTCAAACAGTTCGTATGAAATCTTACGAAAAAGTTACTCCTCATTTTTCGTGTTTTCCTGCAAAAGTCCTGCAACGCGTGTCAATTTCTGCTCATTATATGAAGACAGTCTTTCAAAATAAACTTCCATCTTCACAGGAAACAACTTAGTTAAGTTAAAGCAACATCAATGACTTAGTTAGGTTTAGGAAAATATCGTAGTTTGGGTTAAAATATCGACAAAAGTGGCGTTAAGTACGGAAGTCACGTTGACTTCTCGGGGAACAAGCGGCGTCTCGTGGCTGAAAGGCCGGTTTTTGATCGACCCGTCCGTCTTCTATCCCGCCCTGGCTGACTGTTTGCAGTCTTTATACTTCCTGGTTCATGATTACGTGGATTACATATGAATGGATATAGTTGAGATATAATTATGAAACACAATACATTTTTGTAGATAAAGCACATGAGAAGAGCCTGGTCCACATCATAATGAATCGATATCTCTGGGTTTGTCTTCAGTAGTGCAGAATGAATGATGTACGGCAGCACCAGTTCAATAGCAGATTAGAACCTTCATGTTGTCAGTACAAACACCAACGGAACAAAAACTAATTAACGCAGTACAAGACTGCAATTCTGCCAATAATTATTATTATATGACAACATGAGAGGAAATGAACTTCCAATTAGACATTCTGACACACAGAGTCTCTGCAGCGCTGGAACGTCAGCAGCAACACGTCCGCGGTTTTTATTCAAAGAACATAAAAGAAGTCAAAGCCGGGTCCCGATGAGCTCAGACAGGACCTTGTTTACACTAATCCCCCCTCTGCTTCCTCCTCCTCCTCCATCAGAAGGAGAGACGGATGGAGGAGGAGGAGGAGGAGGAGGAGGAGGAAGAGGAGGAGGAGGCGTGAACGGACTCCAAAAGACAAGGCTGTGTTTTGGTTGGAAACAACAAAGTGAATTCCTTCTGTCGATCAGTGCAAGTTCAAAGCCTCCGCCGCACGGATCAGCCACCCTTACATTTCCTTATACCACCGTGTGTGTGTGTGTGTGTGTGTGTGTGTGTGTGTGTGTGTGTGTGTGTGTGTGTGTGTGTTGGGGTTGATGTAGGTGCAGACTTCCAGCAGCAGCCTCACACTGTAAAAACCTCTCACAGGGACAGAAACGAGCCGAACAGGGGAACACATGAGGCGGCACAAAGGCGAGTTTCTGGAGGCCGTTTGGTCTCTCTGCACAAAGGCCTCATTCAAGACTTCTGCTCTGCGACAGACAGGGTTGTTTTTTGGGGGGGGGGGGGGGGGGGGCGGAGCTCATCCGAGGACACCCCCTCTGTCCTGCAGAGTGTGTGCGATGCATACAAGGTGAAATGAAAGAGCGTTGTTTCTGCGATCGTGTCTCCTCTGATGTTGCTAATTCTTCAGACAGCAGAGTGACTGGTGGTGGTTTGGATCAGAGCCGAATGTGAGTCAGTGTCATCTTCAGAGGGATGAGTGTTAACGACACACGAGGTGCTCCGCATGGGGATGTTAATGTCCCTGATGAGGACTTAAATACGGTAACACAGGAAGTAAAACGACTAATACTACAGTGTAAAAATATCCCATCGACAGCTAACTGTATGTGTCCTTAAGCTAATAACAGAAATAAAGTTTCTGAAATAATGAGGAACAGAAAGAATTAAGAACAGAGAGAATTACTGGTAGTAAAAATAGGTCTAAAGGGAAGGAGTGAAGGACAAAAGTTTTGGGTAGAGGAGTAAAGGAATGAAGGAAAAGGTGAGGAAAGGAAAAGGAGGAATTGAAGGAATAAAAGCAGAACAAAAGGAAGAAAGAGAAGAAGGATAAAAAGGGAAGAAAGAGAAGAAAGAATGTAAGATAAGAAGAAGGAAAGGGGAGAAATTCAAGGAAAGAGGAGACAGAAAAGTTTCAGAAAAAGAATGAAGAGAAGATGAGAAGAGAACAGAGGAGTGAGGAAAGGAAACAAGGAAAGACAGAAGGTAAGATGAGGAAGAATATAAAGCAAGGCAAACAAGAGGCAAAGAAGGAAAACAGAAGATAATAAGAAGGAAAGAACAAAAACATTTAAGGGAAAGAATGAAGAACAGAAGAGGAAAGATGAAAAGTCAGGAAAACAAAAGGGATGAAAGAGAGGGAAAGAAAGGAAGAAGAGGAAACGGAAGATGCGGAGGATGGACGCTTTATTTTCATTTTGAAAAAATGTAATGAGGAAGAAAAGATGAACAAAAAGGAACAAACGGAAAGAAAAGAGGAAAAGGAGCCCAGGAAGTAATAAATATATAAATATTATATACATATATATATATTTCAGGATCATGTTGAACATAAAATGTGACTCGACAAAGTGCCGACACCACAGATTGAGATTTAAGGCTTCAGTGACTTTGACTCAGTTAAACTTCAGACCGTCTGACTGAAGGCCGTCTGAGACTTCTGTCTGCAAAGATGCATCCATCTGGACCGCCAACACTAAACTATTTATATATACTGTGTGTATATGTATATATATATATATATATATATATAAATAGTTTATGTATATATATTTATATTCCATTGACTAACTGTCCCACCATCCCCCTCCTCCTCCCCTGACACTCTGCTGATGTACAGCACTAATGGAGCTCCAGTGTTTCGGGCTGATGAAGGCCATAGTGGTGTTATTCAGGAGCTCTGACAGGTTTAGCTGAGTCCTTCTCCTCCTCCTCCTTCTCTTCCTCCTCCTCCTCTTCCTCCTCCTCTGACAGGTTTAGCTGAGTCCTTCTCCTCCTTCTCCTCCTCCTCCTCTTCCTCCTCCTCTGACAGGTTTAGCTGAGTCCTTCTCCTCCTTCTCCTTCTCCTCCTTCTCCTTCTCCTCCTCCTCCTCCTCCTCCTCCTCCTTCTCCTCCTTCTCTTCCTCCTCCTCCTCTTCCTCCTCCTCCTCTGACAGGTTTAGCTGTGAGTCCTTGTGAAGACGACGATCGGCCCGTCGAGAGGCGGCGATGTCGGGACGAGGAGATGACTAAAAATAAAATAATACTCTCTGCGGGGGTTTGAACCACAAGGACTCCAGAGACGGTGAACAACATCACAACATCAACAGTGTGGAGGTGAGGCGTTATACTCGTCCTCTAATGTCACAGGGAAATAAGCTACAGTTATACAGCAGTTACCTTCTTCCTCCCTTCTCTTCTGTCCTTTACTTCCCTCCTTCCCAATTCCCTTCTTTCCTTCCATCTCTTCCTTCTTCTTATTCCCTACTTTCCTCATTTCTCTCTCCTTTTCTTTCCGCAAAAAACGCATGAAAACTGAGATTTGTATAGGAAACGTTGGAGGACACGTTGAGTAGTGTGAGGTACGTGTCTCATTGGTTGGAGAGACGAGAGAGGAAAGACATTGAACTTTTGATATGTTTCAGGTTCTCTTTCTTCCTTTCATTCAGTACTTTTACTCAATATTTAGGTCAAGACAACTTGCCAAATGATCTTTTTAAATTGACAAACATCACATATGTTTTCAGAAATAAGATCCCATGGTGGTCCCCTGTAAGGGGCGGGACTTCCTGTCTCTATCACCTGCTACTTTGAGCTTTAAGCGTTCTGTTACTGTGTAAGTGACTGAGAGCCTTCAGGCCCTGCTGTGCTCATTAGTGTCCCGTCGTCGTGGTCAGGTGCTGCGGGGCAGGGAGGCCCCGGCTGCTCGGGCCTCTCAAGGCTAATTTACCAGAGAAGCGGCAGCCTCAGGGTCACGAATGACTCGTCGGAGTCTGGTCTGTACTTCCTGCCCTCCTCCGGTGCTTTGATTCCCGTCGGAGCGCAGGACTTAGGAAACGGGTGCTGCGTAATTAAAGAGTTGAAGAGAAAAAGTGTGCCCGAGAGGACCCGTCATCATGAAGCACAGACTTCATCCCGGTCAAACATGTGGGAAACTGATTGAACGGGCTGCTCGCTGATCTTCAAGAGGATGGACTGATCTTCACAGGGACGCTGTAGAGAGGCTGCAGGTTAGAGCTTTGAGCAGAGGAAGAGTTAAAGAGTCAAAGCTGAATCAAAAGCCACATAATGTGACTGAAGAACAAATCCCAACACTTCCTGTCAGTTTTTCAAACTTCTCTCGGTTTGGTGAGAAACGTGAATAATTCATAGTCACAGTCTTCCATTTCCATATACTGCAGAGCGCCTTCACTTGTTAAATCTTTCACATTTACATTTGAGGCGTTTCCATCACGCACACTCGGGTTCAGTGTGACTTAAAGTGAGCGAGCAACGAGCTTCAGCTCAGTATGAACAAGGTTTATCTGCTTTGAGAGTCGACTTCAGAGGAAACGCTCCTCACACGCTCAAGATCTAATGTACGAGAAACAGAGTGAAACCAAGTTCAACGTTAAGAATCTGACCAAAAACTGCAACAAATGAGAGTCTGAGTGTCTACTTCACAGAGAATGAATGAAGCGCTTACGACACAGCGAACACACACACAGCAGTTACAATTCACTGCAGACGTTCTCCTCAGCAAAATGAAAACAAGCGCCGACTAAATATGTTCATTCACAAAAACATATTTCTCAGTTTTTATTTATTTTCATGAATCATGTTTGTGTGTGTGTGTGTGTGTGTGTGTGTGTGTGTGTGTGTAATCCAGACAATATCAATCAAACTGGTATTGGGTTGTTTGGAGAAATATTGTGCACTCAGAGGAATATGAATCAAACTGCTGTCGTGTTTGTTCATTTGAAGTTTTTTTTTATCTCTTTTTGCACATGAACGACACTCTACAAGTTATAATCGCCGACATCAGATTCCAACTGAATGACACAGAGGTGATACCCGTCCGTATAATGTTTCCCACGATGCAGAGAAAACTAAAATCACAGCTTTCCATCGACTCCCATCACACACACCAAGTCTCTGAAGCAGAGTTCACGGCATCTGCGACCTTTGTTTTCTGCAAAGACAACCCGTCGCCTCCTGTAACTCATTCATAAAAGATGACCCTGTTCCTCTGTAAAGGGGACGTAAACACGGGTACACACTCACAATGACCGCCTGCAGACCAAACACATCTGCTTGAAGAAAACACTGCAGATCTTTATGGTGCAAACTCGTCCTTTAACAAACTGTTGATCAATGGCATCTGAAAACAGAAATATTCTAATCGAGAACACGAAGCATGAACGATCTCCCTCAATAGATCATAATAATAACGATATCTCCAGCCGCCACGGGAGGAGCTCAACAATCAATACCTGGTGGAATAACAGAGAGGCTTCATGACGGCTTTGATATCTCCTCCCAGCAATGCTCCATCAACAGCTGATCGATACCTTATTAAGCTGCTGGAAGTTAACGAACACGGCAGAGGGAACAGATTTGGGGACAACTTGGGTAAATGAATACTTATTGTCTCCAGTTGAAGGTCCAAAAGTCCGTCGAGTTCAGCTTTTAAAGGTTAAGAATGAACATTCACTCTCAATGAAAACCTCTTCGGTCTGTGAAACGCTGATCACAGAGAGCAACGGGACGTCTTCACGGTCCTTGTTACATTACACAACCCTCAAATACTCAAATTAAAATGATAAAATATAAATCAGCACAGTTGAGAATCAAAAAAACTAACTGTTTTGGCCATTTTCTGTCTGTCTGTCTGTCTCTCTCTCTCTCTCTCTCTCTCCCCCCCCCCCCCCCCCGCTGCCTCACTAATCGTCCTAAATTACCGTCGGTTTGGCCCCAATACGTGACAAACTGCCACGCTTTCCCCCCTTAAGAGGCTTTGGGCCACAGGTTGGACGTCCTAATCCGACAGTTAAAGCATTCCTGCCCTCTGACACGACCGCCGCTCCCCCCCCCCCCCCCCCCGAGAAAAGAAAACAACAAGTGGCCTCCCCCCCCCCCGCCTCTCTCTCTCTGCCTGGCTTTCACCTGTTCCATTCAACTGGTCTTTTCATGTGAGGCGAACTGTGTCGGCGTCGGGCCTTTCCCGGAGGTCAGAGGGCGTTTATTTCTTAACGCGAGGTGAGCGCCGTAAACATGCCGCGAGAACCAAGCGTGAACTTCAACACCGTCAACACTTCAGCTGTGGGACGAATCTGTGGAGACGAGCATCCGAATCCTGTGTGTGACTTAAAGGAATCATACTTACTCTGACACTTAAAGACGAATCCAAAGCCAATCAGAGGACCTGTGTTTGTTAGTGCCGTGTGCAAGCTGGCTAATGCTAATAAGGATCATTTGTGGTGAACTCAGAAAGTGCTTTGCAGACAATAAAACAACAAAAATGAGTGAAAACTAAAAAGATAAGCAATAAAATAAAAGTCAGGAATGGATTTTTTTATGGTTTATGTTGCAGGGATGTTGAATGTGAACACGTTGAATCTGTCTGGATGAGTCTGAAGGTGGTGATTTAATACCCGACGCCTCACAGCACCTTTTCTTTAATTCAGGAACATCACATCTGAATTCTTCTCCTCACCTCCCTCAGGAGGAACACAAAAGACACAAACTAGAGATTATTCATCTGCATTTGTCTGCGTTCAAAGTGCTGATTTCTCTTCTGTGAATGGAGACACTAGACTGCCGACAGACTTCTGTTCACACGATTCTCCTTAACGAGCCATTTTAAAAAGGCTTTTAAAGGAACGAGTGCATACGAGGAGAGAGGAACGAAAGAGCAAAGCAGGAAGTGTGAAGAATCCAGGAACAAATATGCAAAACGTCTTCAAGAAGTGAACCTGGAGCAGAGGAGAGAGTTCAATGCTCTCTGTACAGACGTAGTTAAAGTCACAGCACGACAAAGTCTTTCAATCGATGTTAAAACCACAAACTGATCAACAGAGGAAGCAGTTCAAGTGCAGGAGTCAGTGAGTCAAGTTTCCTTCACTTATATGCTACTAATTAGCAAAAAAAGCAAATGCCTCCGGTTGTGTTTTCTATCAACATAACGAGGAAATATTATTAATATACGTTTCTCCCAAGAGTGTTTATTAATATTTCCTTTAACTATAATATCCTCTAAAGCAACTAAACAAACTGTTTGCCCAGAAGCAAACATTGCCCGAAGAAGTTGCATTAATAAAAAACGCTTTTGGGAGCCTGTGAGTTTGCTCCTGCTTTGCGTCCGGCAGCTTCACCCGACTACTGGCCTCCACCGAGGTTAGGGGAGAGGAAGACTGTAGTCTGTGTGGTTAAATACTGACAGTCAGCAGTGACTGTGAGGCACAAGACACGACATGTTTACCTGATACTAGCTGCTGCAAAGCAGAACCATTTCAATGCAACCAAGACTCTGAATGTAACTGTCAAAACTAAATGGTTTCTGGACGCATGTCAAGCTACGATCTATCAGAAAGCCCCAGTAGTGTGCAACCTTTGGGACTTTTCTTTTCCTAACCGGAGTGTCAGCCGTGATGAGAGCTGGTAGAATGCTCTAAATGCTGAAGGAAAGGAGCTTCACTGCTTCCTTTCTTATCTCCTAAAGCTTAGGGAACACTGGACCGTCCTTCACCAAAGGAAAGGAGACAATGCCGTCCCACAATTTCTAAGCGTTGCATCGTTCGGTCGTCAATAACATTCGTCATCGCTGTTTAATTGTACACTATGGATACATTAAAAACATCCTTCTAACACAAAGAAAAACTTTTTGCGTTGCACGATTACGTACAAAGTCATTGCAAAGACGCAAAGTGCTCTACGATAGTAACTCATATTTGTTCTAGTCTCTCAATTAAAATCTCTAGTTTCAAGTCTTCTTCAATACAGCATGATGTTCATTTAGTACATTATGGTCCATTTAGAGTCAAACAGACCATAAAGCAGGGGATGATTTAGGGCGGGGCTACACGGTGATTGACAGGTCTCTACCAGAGACGTATATGACGTCTCTACGTCACTCAGTCCAGATATGGTCACTTCCTGTTCACTGGCTGCAAAGAAAACAACATGGCAAAGGCGAAATCACCGAACTCGAGGCTTCAAACCATCGGTCCACAGACCAATGGGTGACGTTACGATGACTACGTCTACTTATAAACAGTCTGTGGTTCATGTCCATCTCTTCTGACCTCAGAAAGCAAAGCTTTCAGTGACTCTTAAGGTCTTTCTGCTTTGGTCTTCTCTCATCAGGACTAACGGACTCTGCTCGGTCTTTAATGTGGACGAAACCATCACCAATGAGATCCTCCATCATGTAGGAGTCTGTCTCCTTATTTCTCCTTTTCACAGGCGGTAACCAAAGTCAACGAGAGGACACCGCTGCTCCTGTTCAGGCTCTTCATTAAGACCTGCAGCAGCCTGTGAAAGGCCTCCCATGCAGACCATTATCTGCAGGATCGATACCTCTCAAAGCATCGATCGCTGCTCCCGTACATGTGACGTACAGCAGGAAACCCCCGGCGTCTCAGGGTCACCGTGGTCTACCGCTCTTTCGTTCCTCACACCTCCTCTTCCTCACACATGCCAGAGAGACGAATGGCGCGGCCGACTAATAACAGGTAACCAGAAGCTTTTTTCTTCCAGGCTTTTGTTTCCACCTCCTCTCATTTTCTTTCACTGCCGTTCCCTCACAAATTACAGTGGAGTGGACTTCAGGCGTGCTCGGGCTCCAGATGTTGCGCGGCAGCATCAGCGACGCCCCGGCGTTACATCCCTGCAGCAGTAATAGCAGCATTGAGAGTTAGAGTGGCTGTTTGAAGAGCAGCGTGAGAGATCTTGAACTCCTCCTGGTGTGTGTCCTGTGCTGTTTAGAGCTCTGAGGATTGTGTCATTACAGGATTTCATTCAACTCTACAGCTGCTGTAAGTGTCAAAGCATTCACGCTGGTAGATCATGAGACTAGGAGAGAGGGGAGTAAGAGCCTCTTACCACAAAGGTAATAGATGACACGCTTACACGTTTACATGCACAAGAATATTTCCCTAATATTCAGAACATGACAATGAAATGTCATCTATTGGTTTTGTGTACAGGGACACGAATTGTCTCTCAGACTTCTGTTTGGGGACGACATTACATTATAAAACATAAGTTATGTTTAGGAAAAAACATTATGGTTGGGCTTAAAATAACGATGTAAAGGTAGGTTGAGACAGCAAAAGCAGGATCGATTGGTACGATGTTTTGTGTAAAGTCACTCCTCGCTTTTCATGTGTTTTCCTTTCAAAGTCCAGCAACACGTGTCAATTTCCGCTCGTTACACAAATACAGTTTGTTCAAAATGAACTTCCGTCTTCACAGGAAACAATGTTACGTTTAGGCAACAAAACTACGTAGTTAGGTTTCGGAAAAGATTGTCGTTTGGGTTAAAATAACTACAGAGGTGGTGTTACGTGACAAATAAATCAACGTTGACTTCCCGTTCCTCACGCGGCACAACCAGCGGTCTCCTGGAATCCACCTTGAATCCCCCCCCCCCGTGTTTCTGCGGTCTTTTTACTTCCTGGTTCACGATCACGTGGATTACATACGATTTTATACAAACTGTGAACTCACCAAAGAAACAACGTCGTGATTATAGAAAGGAAGGTTGGCCAAAGATATGGAAATTAGACCCGAGTACGATGCTACTTATGAGCACTGAATGAACTTCCACTTTCCACATTACTTAAATAAACGTACTTAGTTTACTTCCTGACGTTTCTATATCTTCCTCTGGGAAAAGCCCAGAAGATAATTGGAGGAGAAGGAGATGGAGATTGCAGCTCCTGAACCAAACCTGCTGGTCGATACTGTGGCACAGTTTAGACTCAGGATTAATGATAGCTGGGCCTCTGAGCCAGGGAGGGAAGGTGGGAGCCAGACTGTGTTTCCTTCTCTACGAGCGTCGCCAGCGGAGGCTCCAGGGCCCGCTGAGGACGAAGAACGGCGAGCAGGGGCCACGGAGAGCTCTGTGCTATTTCCAGTGGACAAGATGAAGGATGCCGACGTCGCTGTGCTCAGGCGTGGGAGGCGCAGGGTGCCGGGTAGCAGGCATGGCACGCTATTATTGTCCCTCCAGGCTTATTGGTGACATTTGAACCCTGCGGAGACACGAATAGAGCCGCCCCTGCTGCTGTAAACGTCCAACGTTAATAGTTTGCTGCAGCTTTTCCGTGCATGACGTACCGTTTAATGTGCACCGGCGCTCACGAGTGGAGAATTAAGTGACGAAAGTTAAATGTTTTATTTTTATTTTATGAGGTTACGGAGGGAGAGGCAGTTAAATGTACACGATGCCTTTTGACAAAGCTAATGTGTTTAATGTGTTTGATGTGTTTGCAGGTGTTGCAAGTGTGGAGGAGTTACGTCTTATCGCGTCATTGTGGTTCATTGTTGTTAAAGATTCTTGTACGTATCTACTACAGTCCCTCGTATTTGTACAGAGACAGGACGAAACTATGTGTATATGTTTGTGTTTAAACCACAAACCAGAGGACGTTATGTTGAGTGTTGATGGAGCAGCTACAATATTAGCATAGCTTAGCTCTGATCAATCCAAACTCCATTCACAAAACAAGCATTTTAAAAGTGGTTTGCTTGTCGTCTTGCTGACCGACCTGACAAAGCATGAATTCAGACTTTTTACAAATTGGCATCATTGTGTAGTTATTTCTGCATCCCTTTTGATTCGTTTATTGCAACTTAGATCGCAGTAAAATCTGTTTATTTTGGGTTTTGGGTGACGTGCAGCCATCATTTATCATTGTAGAGGTTGTTGCTGCATCCAGACATCAGTCCTCGTGAGGTTCATGCTCTCTGTGATGTGACCCGAGGTTCTCCTGATGACCGACCTCCTGACGCACTTTATCGTCTCTAATTCAGCCCTCACATCACAAAACACACACAACCATTTAGCAAAGAAACGTGGTTCCCAAACCGAGGTACTTCTAAGATGTCTCAAGAGGAAGAGATTAATTTCATTGTTTTATTTGGGAAATCGATGACATTTTCAGTTTATTGCAGGAGAAAATTGGACCGAATCAAATCAATAATTTAAAACATTTGCAACACAATCGCTCCACAGTTTGGAGGAAACAATCTCTATTTAGTAGCCATGTGGGAGCTTTTAGAGAATATCTTCCTCATCACTCGTTCTTTTATCGGCACTTTAACAACTCCATGAGCACCGGCCGGACTCCGTCTGCTGGAGAAGATCTCGTGATGTGAAAAGTACTACATGGTCATGTTTAGGCAACAGAAGTACTTGGTTGCTTTGGCAACAAAAGCACTAATTGGTTATATTTAGACTACTGAAGTACTTCTTTCTGAAAGGACACAAACATCAGTCTACTGAGTGAAAACCTGTGTTTTTTGACACATCCACCACCTCGACCTCCTCTGTAAGAAAACGTTCACAGACTCATTTGAAACTTATTTGTGACGCATGAAAAGCAAAATGAATCCACAACAAAATAGGTTTCCCTCAAATGTGATTCACAAAAAAACAATATGTAAATCATCCTGGGTCCCTCCTCCAGTCAGGACTTCAGCCCGTCACTCAAACAACAGACACTCCACTGAGCAGCAGCACCACGGGGGGTAGAGACCCTCAATAAAACCCCCGACAGCCCACCGGAGACAGAGCTGTCAAACGGCCCAGAGGGTGTCACCGAGCAGAACAGCTGACTCGGCAACCGAGGCCACACCAAAAAAAAAAAACGGGACATGTGATGCAATTTCCCCCCCATTACATAAACGCTGCGATAAAAGCGGCGCGGTTTAATTGCAATTAAGTCATTTGATGTTTCGTCTGCGTATCAGAAGATAATAACCCCGCCCCCCCCCCCCCCCGTCCCCCCGTCGAGCGCAGCAGCTCATCAAAGATTCATCCCACGTTCTGGCTCGGAGACACGAGCCCCCCCCCCTCCCCCCGACTCAGAGCTGCTCATCACATCTCAGCACATTCACCTGTGAGACGCACATTCCTGTTGTTTCACACACTGAGCTCGAGTGGATGAACTAGATGTTTACACAGATTTACGTTTGCATGCACACACTCATGTTCCACTATTATTCAGAATATGACAAAATTGAGAATTTGATGCGTTTCATGCAAACAGCCGTTAACAGCCGAAAATAGCCGTTAGGCGTTAATCTGAATATGCACAGCTGCATGTAAACCGGACCATTAGTGGGATATTCATTTACATTAGCCATATACTCTATATACACAGCTTATTAGGAATATTGTCTTTTTCGTAATAAGGGCAAAAATGGGAATATTTGTTGCATGTAAACGGAGTCACATCGAGTTCCCCGAACGACGTGCAGACAACTCCTCCGTTCCCTCTTTTCGGCGCCTCGCAGGGAATTTTAAAAATGTCCTTTTGTGTCGCAGCCGCCATCAAATCTCTTTATAGCCCGAAAGTAATGAGTGAGACAGAAGAGCCCGTAGTCCGGACAATGAGGCAGCGTTTAACGCTTCAGTGAAACGGCGTTAGTTCGGGACAATAAACCGGGCGGCCGGAGGTCAAAGACAGTGTCGGCTCAGAAGACCAACTCTGGATTATTGATCACAGTCTGACTAATTGTTTGGAGCAGTCACAAGTCGCTCATATGTTCAGTTGCAATGTGAAACTCGTCCCTTTTCTTACCCCCTCAGGGCACAACTAGGCTATCAGGGCACTTAAAACCTCTGAGGCCTCACATGATGTTACATTCTGTCAACGGAGTTCCTTTCACGGGCAAAACAGAAGAGACGGCAGCTTTTAGACCTCAGACTGGCCGGCAATAAAACAGTGGAGGCATGTTCCCTCTCCAGAGGGCAAAGGTCATTCAAACACACCGGAGAGGGAGCGCTCAGTTTCAGCTGGACCGGCTTCAGACGCACTGAGTGTCTTATTAACAGAACAAAGGTGAAGAGATCACAGGCTGAGAAAGGTTAGAAGTGTTTCCTTCTGTCGTTCAGACTAATCTCACAGCGCTGCTTTCACCAGAAAAAGGTTTAGTTTGAAAGAAAAGTCGTGGAAAATGAGCTTCTGAAAATAACACGTCCGAGCAACTTCAACACATCTGATAAGCAGCAGCATAGAGGATCAGGGGACTAGACTGAGACTGGTTCACATAGAGGATCAGGACTAGACTGAGACCTGGTTCACATAGAGGATCAGGACTAGACTGAGGCCTGGTTCACATAGAGGATCAGGACTAGACTGAGACTGGTTTCACATAGAGGATCAGGACTAGACTGAGACTGGTTCATAGAGGATCAGGACTAGACTGAGACTGGTTGAGGATCAGGACTAGACTGAGACTGGTTCACATAGAGGATCAGGACTAGACTGAGACCAGATAAAAGCTCCTCACAGTAACTTTAAGTAGACTTTACTAATAATACTGAAACACTTTTACTAAAGTTACTGTGAGGAGCTTTTAACTGGTGCTCAGACTAACCACAGGGACCGCCAACATAGTAGTAGTGGGAGTAAGTAGTGGAGTATTTTTACAGTGTGGTAGTAGTACTTTCACTCAGAGTGAAACTGTGTTCATACTGTAGGAGACGGTGGAAACAGAGGATTTCTGACAGCTCTATTCTCGTAAGATGAAAACAAGTCTCCATGCCAAGTCCATCCTTCTTGAATAAATAAAGCTTTTGTTCGGAAATCTCAAACAACCTCTGAGTCGGAGATGAGGGGTGGGAAATGCAAATATCCAGCCCCTCTGACCCGCTAAACTCAATACTGTCAATCCACGAGAGGACGCAAAACAAAACGTCAGCGAAAAGGCCGTGAAGAAGAGAAGGGAGTCAAGTTTACAGGAATAAACCACGCGGCCGCAAATACAGCTTCAAACGAGAGCGCAGGAAGTGACGGAGATCAATCCAGCCTGCATGATGTTCTCATCGGTCGGGGCCGGGAGCCCAAGAGGAGAGTAAATCCCAGCATGCTGTGGGGGTCTTTGTTTCTCAGGTAAAGGAGGGAAATTAAAGTCATCGGACAGCCCCCCCCCCCCCCCCCCCCCCCACCCCCCCCCCCGAGGCAAACATCCGTCTGTCCAACGTCGACTTCATCCTCTTCAGTAAGCGGCTGACAGTGCAGTAATGAGCAACCCCCTCACAGATGATCATGGAACGCTCTCTGACAGACCGGAGCGTTTCCCCGCGTGGGATTTTGGAGATTCGTGCCAATCATCCGATTAAAAAAGTAGGAGATGAGAATGAAAGTCTGATTATTAACCGTTAGTGTAAAGAGGAGGTTTTGTTTTCACTGTACGAGATCTATTGTACAGAAAGGCTTTCCTGTACTTCATCAACAACATCTGAGCTTCACTGTTAAAATTGAGTTGAATGTACTTTTCTTTTGCTGTTGGAACAACTTAACCACATCTTTTCTAACCTTAGCGGTTTAACGATCCGAACGAGAAGTAAATGTTGATTTAATTTTGTCACGTAAACTTGCGTGAGGTAGTAACATCACTTCTGTAGTTATTTTAAACACAAAATGACGATCTTTTCCTAAAAACTAACTTAGTGTGAAGACGGAAGTTTATTTTGAAAAGACTGCATTCATATAAACGAGTGGAAATTGACTGGTGTTGCAGGAGTTTTTGTAGGACAAACGCAGGAGTAACTTTTTAGTAAGATATCACACAAAGCGTTGTATGAGGATACGTATTCTGATGCTGTCTGACAGGCGACCTCTTGCAGTCGTGAGAGTGATAAACATGTTGACAATCTATGAATACAAGTCCCAGTGAAGATAATGTCTTTGAGTTCTCGGACTACTGCTCAGATAAAATATGAAGAAGTCAACAACCTGACCTTTGTGACTTTCTGTAGCGGACTAATCAATCAGAGAAAACATAAATCCTAGAAGCCCTTCACCTAAATGAAGAGTGACCCTTTTGAAGCCGTGGACTTCAAAGTGCTTCAATGAAGAACCTCTTTAACTGATCACTCTGCGTCGCCTCAACCTGCTTCATCAATAACCCAGACAGACACAGAGGGACGTGAGGTTGACCAGCGGACGACTTCCTGAAGGAGGAAGAGGAAGAGGAAGAGGAGGAAGAGGAAGAGGAAGAGGAAGGAGGATTGAAGTATGAATCACAGCAGTGAATCCCGTTAGAGGCCTGCACGTCTGATTGTTCTGATGATTATCTAGATTAATCGATTG